>NC_029789.2:95439571-95447400 GCF_000816755.2 Arachis ipaensis | reverse complement strand
ACTTGTGGGATGAACCCTATCTCTTTAAGAGATGTGCAGACGGAATAATCCGTAGGTGTGTGCCTAGAAAAGAAGCACAGATGATCTTATGGCATTGCCATGGATCACAATATGGAGGCCATTTCGGAGGTGAGCGAACGGCCACCACGGTCCTCCAATGTGGCTTCTACTGGCCTACACTCTATAGGGATTTTCGAGAGTTTGTACGTAACTGTGACAGTTGCCAAAGAGCTGGTAATCTGCCTCATGGTTACGCCATGCTTCAACAGGGAATCTTAGAGATTGAGTTGTTTGATGTATGGGGAATTGACTTCATGGGACCTTTCCCACCATCATACTCAAACACTTATATTCTTGTGGCAGTCGACTATGTATCAAAATGGGTAGAGGCCGTTGCCACACCCACCAATGATACTAAAACAGTGCTGAAGTTCCTCCTGAAACATATCTTCAGCAGGTTTGGTGTCCCTAGAGTACTAATCAGTGATGGGGGCACTCACTTCTGCAACAAACAACTTTACTCTGCCATGGTCCGGTATGGGATTCGCCACAAGGTGGCGACTCCATATCATCCACAGACAAATGGGCAAGCTGAAGTTTCTAACAGAGAACTAAAAAGAATCCTGGAACGGATTGTAAGTACCTGTAGAAAGGATTGGGCAAGAAGCTTGGATGATGCTCTGCGGGCTTACAGAACAACATTCAAGACTCCTATAGGGACCTCTCCATACCAGCTTGTGTATGGTAAGGCCTGTCATCTGCCCGTGGAACTGGAACATAAGGCCTACTGGGCAACCGGATTCCTAAACTTTGATGCCAAATTAGATGGAGAAAAAATATTGCTCCAGCTGAATGAGCTAGAGGAATTCAGATTCACTGCTTTCAAAAATGCCAAGCTTTATAAAGAAAAATAAAAAAGGTGGCATGACAGAAAGCTGTCATCTAGAGTCTTTGAACCAGGACAAAAGGTTCTGTTGTTTAACTCTAGGCTCAGGCTATTCCCCGGGAAACTGAAATCCCGGTGGAGGGGACCATATGTGATTACAAGTGTATCACCATATGGTTATGTGGAGCTTCAAGACATTGATTCTGATAAGAAGTTCATTGTTAACAGACAAAGAATCAAGCACTATCTTGAAGACAATGTTGAGCAAGAGTGCTCAAGGCTGAGGCTAGATTAAAAGCTCAGCAAGGTCCAGCTAAAGACAATAAAGAAGCGCTTGCTGGGAGGCAACCCAGCCATTAGCAAAACTTTTTTCTGTTATTTTATTTTATTTTATTCTTTATTTTATTTATTTTTAAAATATATGAGCTTAATTTTAACAAGGTAAAGAATCAATTTCATAAGTCCACAGGGTTACAGAAGAATTCAGAGCACAAAACAGGAAAAAGGAGCTCACTGGCAAGAAAACGCCAGTAAGAGGCACAATTGGGCGTTAAACGCCCAAAAGGAGCATCTACTGGGCGTTTAACGCTAGTAAAGATAGCCATCTGAGCGTTAAACGCCAGAAAGAAGCAGCTTCTGGGCGTTTAATGCCAGATTTACAGCATCCTGGGCGTTCAAAAAAACGCCCAGTGACAAAGGGGTTTCTGGCATTTAACGCCAGCTAGAAGCAACAGCTGGGCGTTAAATGCCCAAAACAAGCACCAACTGGGCGTTAAATGCCCAAAACATGCAACAATTGGGCGTTTAACGCCAGGATTGTGGGGAGTAGGCAATTTCGTTTTCAATTCAAATTTTTTCCATTTTTTATGTTTCAATTCATGATTTCTTGTACAAACATGTTACAAATCCTAATTTTTAAAATCCTTTTTCAAAAGATATCAAATGTATCTTAATTCATAAACCCTTTTTCTTAATCCTCTTCAAATTATTTTCAAATCCTTTTCAAAACAAATCTATCTCTTTTCCTTCTAAAATCTTTTCATCTCATCAATATCTTTTTCAAATCTTCACATCATCTTTTTTAAAATCCAGATTTATCTTTTTCAAATATCTTTCATATCTTTTCAATTTTAAATCACATATTTTCCTATCATACTTATCTTTTCCAAATCACTTTTTCTATCATATCTTTTTCAAATAATTTTCGAAACCCACCCCCCCTTCCCTTTAAATATTGGTTCGGCCTCTCCCCCTCTCCTCCACAAGTTACGCTTGGCTCTCTTTCTTTCCCTTTCCTTTTCTTTCTTTTGCTTGAGGACAAGCAAACCCTAAGTTTGGTATGTTTATCCGTGATCACTAAACCAATACTGGTACGCGAAATTGTTACTCTGAGGTTGTAAAATTTGTTGTTCGTTCTCTCCCTGGCAATGGCACCAACAAACTGGTGCACAATACCATGGTCCAAACATAACTTCACAACTTCGCATAACTAACCAGCAAGTGCACTGGGTCATCCAAGTAATAAAACCTTACGTGAGTAAGGGTCGATCCCACGGAGATTGTTGGTATGAAACAAGCTATGGTCATCTTGTTAATCTCAGTCAGGCGGATATCAAATGATTATGGAGTTTTTGAATAATAATAATAAATAAACAGAAAATAAAGATAGAAATACTTATGTAATTCATTGTGAGAATTTCAGATAAGCGTATAGAGATGCTTTCGTTCCTCTGAATCTCTGCTTTCCCGCTGTCTTCATCCAATCAGTCCTACTCCTTTCCATGGCAAACTTTATGTAAGGGCATCACCGTTGTCAATGGCTACATCCCATCCTCTTGTGAAAAAGGTCCAAATGCTCTGTCACAGCACGGCTAATCATCTGAGGTTCTTGATCATACTGGAATAGGATTCACCCTCCTTTTGCGTCTGTCACTACGCCCAGCACTCGCGAGTTTGAAGTTCGTCACAGTCATTCAATCCCTGAATCCTACTCGGAATACCACAGACAAGGTTTAGAATTTCCGGATTCTCATGAATGCTGCCATCAATCTAGCTTATACCACGAAGATTCTGATTAAGAGATCCAAGAGATATTCATTCAATCTAATGTGGAACGGAAGTGGTTGTCAGGCACGCGTTCGTAGGGGAATGATGATGATTGTCACGTTCATCATATTCATATTGAAGTGCGAATGAATATCTTAGAAGCGGAATAAGTTGAATTGAATAGAGAAACAGTAGTACTTTGCATTAATTCGTGAGGAACAGCAGAGCTCCACACCTTAATCTATGGAGTGTAGAAACTCTACCGTTGAAAATACATAAGAGATGAAGGTTCAGGCATGGCCGAGAGGCCAGCCCCTAAATGTAATCAATATGATCTAAAGATTAACTAAAAATCATAAGATGTCTAATACAATAGTAAAAAGTCCTATTTATACTAAACTAGTTACTAGGGTTTACAGAAGTAAGTAATTGATGCATAAATCCACTTCCGGGGCCCACTTGGTGTGTGCTTGGGCTGATCTTGAAGTTTACACGTGCAGAGGCTTCTTCTAGAGTTGAACGCCAAGTTGTAACGTGTTTTTGGCGTTCAACTCTGGTTCGTGACGTGTTTCTGGCGTTTAACTCCAGACTACAGCATAGAACTGGCGTTCAACGCCCTTTTGGGTCATCTAAACGCGGCCAAAGTATGGACTATTATATATTGCTGGAAAGCCCTGGATGTCTACTTTCCAACGCAATTAGAAGCGCGCCATTTTAAGTTCTGTAGCTCCAGAAAATCTACTTTGAGTGCAGGGAGGTCAGAATCCAACAGCATCAGCAATCCTTCTTCAACCTCTGATTCTGATTTTTGCTCAAGTCCCTCAATTTCAGCCAGAAAATACCTGAAATCATAGAAAAACACACAAACTCATAGTAAAGTCTGGAAATATTAATTTAACATAAAAACTAATAAAAATATCCCTAAAAGTAACTAGATCCTACTAAAAACATACTAAAAACAATGCCAAAAAGCGTATAAATTATCCGCTCATCACAACACCAAACTTAAATTGTTGCTTGTCCCCAAGCAACTGAAAATCAAATAGGATAAAAAGAAGAGAATATACTATAAATTCCAAAATATCAATGAGACATAGCTCCAATCAGATGAGCGGGACTTGTAGCTTTTTGCCTCTTGAATAGTTTTGGCATCTCACTTTATCCATTGAAAAAGTCCCCAATTAGAGGTGTCCAGAGTTCTTAAGCACACTCTTCTTTCTGCTTTGGACCTTGACTTTAACCGCTCAGTCTCAAGTTTTCACTTGACACCTTCACGCCACAAGCACATGGTTAGGGACAGCTTGGTTTAGCCGCTTAGGCCAGGATTTTATTCCTTTAGGCCTTCCTATCCACTGATGCTCAAAGCCTTAGGATCCTTTTTATTTACCCTTGCCTTTTGGTTTTAAGGGTTATTGGCTTTTTGCTCTTGCCTTTTGGTTTTAAGAGCTTTTGGCATTTTCTGCTTGCTTTTTCTCTTTTTTATTTTTTTTCGCCATTTATTTCTTTTTTTTCTTTTTTTTTTCTATTTTTTTTCTGCAAGCTTTTGTATTCACTGCTTTTTCTTGCTTCAAGAATCATTTTTATAATTTTTCAGATTATCAAATAACATGTCTCCTTGTCATCATTCTTTCAAGAGCCAACATATTTAACATTCTAAAACATCACTTCAAAAGACATATGCACTGTTCAAGCATTCATTCAGAAAACAAAAAGTATTGTCTCCACATCAAAATAATTAAACTAAGTTCAAGGATAAATTTGAAACTCGTGTACTTCTTGTTCTTTTGTAATTAAAAACATTTTTCATTTAAGAGAGGTGATGGATTCATAGGACATTCATAACTTTAAGACAAAGTTACTAAATACTAATGATCATGTAATAAGACACTAACATAGATAAGCACTTAACATAAAGAAAACGAAAAACAGAATATTTGAGAACAAGGAATGAGTCCACCTTAGTGATGGTGGCGTTTTCTTCTTGAGGAACCAATGATGTCCTTGAGCTCTTCTATGTCTCTTCCTTGTCTTTGTTGCTCCTCCCTCATAGCTCTTTGATCTTCTCTAATTTCATGAAGCATGATGGAGTGCTCTTGATGTTCCACCCTTAGTTGCTCCCAATAATTGTGTGGAGGAAAATGTATCCCCTGAGGTATCTCAGGGATCTCTTGATTTACAGTCAAATGTTCTACCACTGAGCTATAGACCCTTGAGATGAATCTCTCCATTTCCTATGACTTGGAGGTGGAAGCTTTTGTTTTCCCTTTCCTCTTTCTAGAGGTTTCTCTGGCCTTAGGTGCCATCAATGGTTATGGAAAAACAAAAAAAAAAAGCTATGCTTTTACCACACCAAACTTAGAATATTGCTCACCCTCGAGCAAGAGAAGAAGATGTGGAAGAATCTAGGATTATGAGGAGGGAAGGTGGAGATCCTGTGGGGTCCACAGATCCTGAGATGATCCTGTGAGGTCCACAGATCTTGAGGTGTCAAGGATTTACATCGCTGCACCAATTAGGCATGTAAAATGCCTTTGCATGCAATTCTGGCGTTTAAACGCCGAACTGATGCTTGTTCTGGGCGTTCAACGCCCAGATGCAGCATGTTTCTGGCGTTGAATGCCAGTTCTATGCTTGTTTCTGGCATTCAGCGCCAGATCCATGCTCTGTTCTGGCGTTGAACGCCAGCCAGATGCTCCTTACTGGCGTTTAAATGCCAGTAAGTCCTTCCTCCAGGGTGTGATTTTTCTTCTGCTATTTTTGA
This sequence comes from Arachis ipaensis, assembly GCF_000816755.2. Classification (NCBI taxonomy): domain Eukaryota; kingdom Viridiplantae; phylum Streptophyta; class Magnoliopsida; order Fabales; family Fabaceae; genus Arachis; species Arachis ipaensis. The sequence continues at coordinate 95,441,707 of NC_029789.2, read as the reverse complement.
TTCTGTTTTCAATTTTTCTATTTATTTTGTGACTCCACATGATCATGAACCTAATAAAACATGAAAGAACAATAAAAATGAAATTAGATAAATAAAAATTGGGTTGCCTCCCAACAAGCGCTTCTTTGATGTCAATAGCTTGACAGTGGGCTCTCATGGCTCCACACAGGTGATCAGGTCAATTTTTATAGACTCCCAACACCAAACTTAGAGTTTGGATATGGGAGTTCAACACCAAACTTAGAGTTTGGCTGAGGCCTCCCAACACCAAACTTAGAGTTTGACTGTGGGGGCTTTAGTTGACTCTGTACTGAGAGAAGCTTACTATGCCTCTTTTCCATGTTTATAGAAGGATGTCCTTGAGTTTTAAACTCAAGGGAGTCCTCATTCAATTGAAGGACTAGTTCACCTCTGTTAACATCAATCACAGCTCTTGCTGTGACTAGGAAGGGTCTTCCAAGGATGATGGATTCATCCTCATCCTTCCCAGTATCTAGGATTATGAAATCAGCAGGGATGTAAAGGCCTTCAACCTTTACTAATATGTCCTCTACTTGTCCATAAGCCTGTTTTCTGGAATTGTCTGCCATCTTTAATGAGATTTTAGCAGCTTATACCTCAAAGATTCCCAGTTTCTCCATTACAGAGAGTGGCATGAGGTTTATTCCTGACCCAAGGTCACATAGAGCCTTTTCAAAGGTCATGGTGCCTATGGTACAAGGTATTAGGAACTTTCTAGGATCCTATTTCTTCTGAGGCAATCTCAGTTGATCCAATGCATTTAGTTCATTGGTGAACATGGGAGGTTCATCTCCCCAAGTCTCACTACCAAATAAATTGGCATTCAACTTCATGATTGCACCAAGGAACTTGGCAACTTGCTCTTTAGTAACATCCTCATTCTCTTCAGAAGAAGAATACTCATCAGAGCTCATGAAGGGCGTGAGGAGGTTCAATGGAATCTCTATGGTCTCTAGATGAGTCTCAGATTCCTTTGGTTCCTCAGAGGGAAACTCCTTATTGATCACTGGACGTCCCAGGAGGTCTTCCTCACTGGGATTCACGTCCTCTCCCTCCCTTACAGGTTCAGCCATGGTGATCGATTCAATGGCCTTGCACTCTCCTTTTGGGTTTTCTTCTGTATTGCTTGGGAGAGTACTAGGAGGGATTTCAGTGATCTTCTTACTCAGCTGGCCCACTTGTGCCTCCAAATTTCTAATGGAGGACCTTGTTTCATTCATGAAACTCAGAGTGGCCTTAGATAGATCAGAGACTAAGTTTGCTAAATTAGAGGTACTTTGTTCAGAGTTCTCTGTCTGTTGCTGAGTGGATGATGGAAAAGGCTTGCTATTGCTAAACCTGTTTCTTCCACCATTATTAAAGCCTTGTTGAGGCTTTTGTTGATCCTTCCATGAGAAATTTGGGTGATTTCTCCATGAGGGGTTATAGGTGTTTCCATAAGGTTCACCCATATAATTTACCTCTGTTTTTGCAGGGTTCTCAGGATCATAAGCTTCTTCTTCAGAAGATGCCTCTTGAGTACTGTTGGATGCAGCTTGCATTCCATTCAGACTCTGAGAAATCATATTGACTTGCTGAGTCAATATTTTATTCTGAGCCAATATGGCATTCAGAGTATCAATTTCAAGAACTCCCTTCTTCTGAGGCATCCCATTACTTACAGGATACCTCTCAGAAGTGTACATAAACTGGTTGTTAGCAACCATGTCAATAAGTTCTTGAGCTTCTGCAGGCATTTTCTTTAGGTGAATGGATCCACCTGCAGAAGTATCCAGTGACATTTTAGCTAATTCAGATAATATAGAGATTCCTTTGTGTGAGTAGAAGAAGAAAAGAATGTAATGTAAAAAAAGAGAAGGGAGGAGAATCCAAACACAAGGGTGAGGATAGCAGAGATATGAGATGAAGAGAAGTGTTAGTAAGTAATAAATAAATAGAAGGAGATGGGAGAGAGGGAATTCGAAAAATAAATTTTGAAAAAGAGTTAATGATTTTCGAAAATTAAGATAAAATTAAAGTTAAAATTAAAATTTAAACAATTAATTAATTAAAAAGAATTTTTGAAAAAGAGGGAGGTATTTTCGAAAATTAGAGAGGGGTAGTTAGTTAGGTAGT
>NC_029789.2:95436867-95438439 GCF_000816755.2 Arachis ipaensis | reverse complement strand
TTTGAAAAAGATTTTGAAAAAGATAAGATTTTTAAATTGAAAATTTGATTTGACTCATAAGAAACAATTGAATTTTAAAAAGTTTTGAAAAAGTCAATCCGAATTTTCGAAATTTATGAGAGAAAAAAGGAAAGATATTTTTTTTATTTTTGAATTTTTATGATGAGAGAGAAAAACATGAAAAAGACTCAATGCATGAAAATTTTAGATCAAAACAATGAATGCATGCAAGAATGCTATGAATGTCAAGATGAACACCAAGAACACTTTGAAGATCATGATGAACATCAAGAACATATTTTTTTGAAAAATTTTCAAGAAAAGAAAACATGCAAGACACCAAACTTAAAGATTTTTCATGTATAGACACTATGAATGCAAGAATGCATATGAAAAACAAGAAAAGACACAAAACAAGAAAATATGAAGATCAAACAAGAAGACTGGCCAAGAACAACTTGAAGATCATGAAGAACACTATGAATGCATGAATTTTCGAAAAATGCATAAAATTTTTTAGAAAAAATGCAATTGATACCAAACTTAAAATTAACTCAAGACTCAAACAAGAAACACAAAATATTTTTTTGATTTTTATGATTTTATGATTTTTTTTGGATTTTTCGAAAATTAATGTGAAAAAGAAAAATAAGGATTCCAAAATTTTTAATATGAATTCCAGGAATCTTGTGCTCTTTAGTCTAAAGCTCTAATCTGAGGGTCAGACATGGCTTAATAGCCAGCCAAGCTTTAGTATGCTATTACATGCATTGAAGTGATTAGTTGAATCCTCAGTCCAAAGGAATTTAGATATGGCTTTACAGCCAGCCAGGATTCAACAAATCATCATGAAACACTAGAATTCATTCTTAAAAATTCTGAAATAATTTTCGAAAATAAAAGGAAAAAAAATTTTTTTTTTCGAATATCAATTGGGAAAAACGAAAAAGAAGAAAATTTTTTTGAAAATTTTTTTTTGAAAACTTTTTGAAAATAAAATAAGAAGAAAATTACCCAATCTGAGCAACACGATGAACCGTCAGTTGTCCAAACTCGAACAATCCCCAGCAACGGCGCCAAAAGCTTGGTATGCGAAATTGTTACTCTGAGGTTGTAAAATTTGTTGTTCGTTCTCTCCCTGGCAATGGCGCCAACAAACTGGTGCACAATACCATGGTCCAAACATAACTTCACAACTAACCAGCAAGTGCACTGGGTCGTCCAAGTAATAAAACCTTACATGAGTAAGGGTCGATCCCACAGAGATTGTTGGTATGAAACAAGCTATGGTCATCTTGTTAATCTCAGTCAAGCGGATATCAAATGATTATGGAGTTTTCGAATAATAATAATAAATAAACAGAAAATAAAGATGTTATGCAGTAATGGAGAATTTGGTGAGAATTTCAGATAAGCGTATAGAGATGCTTTCGTTCCTCTGAACCTCTGCTTTCATGCTGTCTTCATCCAATCCTTCCTACTCCTTTCCATGGCAAGCTTTCTGTAAGGGCATCACCGTTGTCAATGGCTACATCCCATCCTCTTGTGAAAAAGGTCCAAATGCTCTGTCAC
>NC_029789.2:95404540-95436810 GCF_000816755.2 Arachis ipaensis | reverse complement strand
TGAATCCTACTCGGAATACCACAGACAAGGTTTAGACTTTCCGGATTCTCATGAATGCCGCCATCAATCTAGCTTATACCACGAAGATTCTGATTAAGAGATCCAAGAGATATTCACTACAAGAAAAACACCCATTCAAGTACATTTGAAAAGTGTAGCTAAAAGTGAAAAAAAATGATGCCTTAGGCTACGGCTACGCTTTTTGGGGTGATTCCTATTCGGCCGTTGCCTATTCTCAAAGGCTACACTTTTCTGCACCAAAGGCTACGCTTTTGGTATTTGAGAATAGGGTACGCTTTTCAAGTGATGCTATCCAGGACCAAAGGCTACGCTTTTCAGCTTCCATTTTTGCCAGAATAGGCTACGCTTTTCAACACTACTGCATCACCTGTAAAGTGTAGCCACATTGTATACCATGGCTACTTTTTATAAGTGTAGCCTTAGGTGAAAGTTGGACCAAGCTGCAAAACCTTGAGCTCCTCCAGCGGTGGAAGTTCTTCAGAGGTTCTTGATTTCACTGCCTTGGTCAAGGGTGGGTTAACATCTCTTTTTACAATAGTTGTTGCTCCATTAACATTTTGTTTTGCACCATTCACTGTCTTCACCTTATTATCTGACAGTGTGCTTCTCTTCACTACCTCACTTGAGGATACCATTCTAACAGCTTTTCCATTGGTACCATACTTTTAATTTGATGCAGGCAATTCTGTCTGACGCATTACAACCAGGAACCTGGGATATGCATCATTCTCTGATGAATCACGCTGTCCCCTTTTATTCTTTGGAAACTTGGGATTCGAAATATAGGATGAGAAGCTGAAGGAGTTTGGTGTTCTTCTATGATTTGTCAACTTTATATGGTGACAATAGCAACCATGCAAAGCCATTCTTATTGATGAATTAACCCTTCAAGAAGCATCAGTATAAACAAACAAGACTTGAAGGATGATTAGGTGAATGCATCAAAATCAAAATCCAAAATAATTTAACAAGATAGAATTTATCATTAGCTGAATTTTTATAGCATATTTTTATTCAGTGTCGCAGCAACAAGCTTTGTACAATTTAATTGGGGTGAACATGATTTTGGGGTTATAGGATAGAACATGTAATCAAATAACTAAAAATAAAAACTCACTTATTACTTAGATAAACTAATATACCATTACTATTTAATAATAATAATAATAATAAGGTTATTCACATTGACTAAAATGTTAACATAAGATACATGTGTCCACATCTTAATAACATGATACATAACAGATATTGATTTATTTAGAATCCAGCAATGATGTTTACCAGCTAACTTGTTCCATCATGGACACTATTCTTTGCTGATAAGCTTCTGGAAGTGATTCCAAACCAGCTAACATGCTCTTATGTCTTATCCATGATTCAATTCAATTTAACTCAACCTAGTGTTCTTCATTCACATTAATCATATATGATCTGTTAAACACGATTTTACAATGAAATAATATGTTAAACTGATTATGGCAAGATATATGATCTGGTATTAATCAACCCAATTAATTAGCAGATGGATCAAAATCGAATTGAGAAAAGTAATCCAAATAGAAATCGGAACCTGAAGAAGAGGTCTGGGGAGATTGCAGCAGAACTTTTCAAAGGAGAGAATTGCATCCGCACCCTTGGCGTCGAAAACGGCACTGATGAAACGCCTGCAGAGACATCGAAATTGAAATTGAAATTAAAATGAGAATGAAATGAAAGTTGGAGAGAGAGCAGGGTTGGGAGTACGAACAGGAAGTAAATCGTAGAAGCCGAAAGTGAGGACAGGAGCACGGCAAGCCCTAGCAGCGGCGGCGGCTTCAATTGACCCCAGGAGCGACCATAGTGCACGGCGGAACAGCCTCCTTCTCTCTCGCGTCGTGTCTTCATCCTTTCTCTCCATTTAGTCTGCGAATCATCTTTCTCTCTCTCTCCTCTGGACTCCCTCCTCCACGACGGTGATGGCGGCGGCTGCAGCGGCGTTGCGGCGGTGACCCCCTCTCACTCTCTGGTCTCTCGCTCGCGCTCTCATCTCTGTCTTCCTCCTCTCCTCCCTCTGGTTCACTCATTCACTCGGATCTGGGTGTGTGTGTGAATGGGTGCGTGGCGAAGGTGAGTTAGGGTTAGGGTGAGTTGCGAAAGTGAGGGTGCTGCCGTGCTGGAACGTGAATGTGATTTAGTGAAAAGGAGGAAAAAAATTACTAAGTGTTGTGGGTGTATTTGGCTCTAGATACATTAGGCATCACTTTTAAAATGCACCCAAAATTTAACAAATAGGCTACCTTCTAAAAGCGCCCTCTTTGATAGAAAAAGTGAATCTATAGATATCAACCTATGGCTACGCTTTATAAGTGATTTCTATAATATCTAAGGCTACACTTTTTAAATGATGCCACAATTATGTATCCTTTTCTCTTATAAAAAGGCAACATAGAAAAAAGCGTAGCCTATTCATAGAATAGGCTACGTTTTTCAAATGTAGCTTAAAAAAAGTGTGGCTGAATGGGTATTTTTCTTGTAGTGATTCATTCAATCTAATGTGGAACGGAAGTGGTTGTCAGGCACGCGTTCGTAGGGGAATGATGATGATTGTCACGTTCATCACATTCATATTGAAGTGCGAATGAATATCTTAGAAGCGGAATAAGTTGAATTGAATAGAGAAACAGTAGTACTTTGCATTAATTCGTGAGGAACAGCAGAGCTCCACACCTTAATCTATGGAGTGTAGAAACTCTACCGTTGAAAATACATAAGAGATGAAGGTTCAGGCATGGCCGAGAGGCCAGCCCCTAAACGTAATCAATATGATCTAAAGATGAACTAAAAATCATAAGATGTCTAATACAATAGTAAAAAGTCCTATTTATACTAAACTAGTTACTAGGGTTTACAGAAGTAAGTAATTGATGCATAAATCCACTTCTGGGGCCCACTTGGTGTGTGCTTGGGCTGAGCTTGAAGTTTACACATGCAGAGGCTTCTTCTGGAGTTGAACGCCAAGTTGTAACGTGTTTTTGGCGTTCAACTCTGGTTCGTGACGTGTTTCTGGCGTTTAACTCCAGACTGCAGCGTAGAACTGGCGTTCAACGCCCTTTTGCGTCATCTAAACGCGGCCAAAGTATGGACTATTATATATTGCTGGAAAGCCCTGGATGTCTACTTTCCAACGCAATTGGAAGCGCGCCATTTTGAGTTCTGTAGCTCCAGAAAATCGACTTTGAGTGCAGGAAGGTCAGAATCCAACAACATCAGCAATCCTTCTTCAACCTTTGATTCTGATTTTTGCTCAAGTCCCTCAATTTCAGCCAGAAAATACCTGAAATCACAGAAAAATACACAAACTCATAGTAAAGTCCAGAAATGTGAATTTAACATAAAAACTAATAAAAACATCCCTAAAAGTAACTAGATCCTACTAAAAACATACTAAAAATAATGCCAAAAAGCGTATAAATTATCCGCTCATCAAATACCCACTAAGATCATGGCTCCTAAAGGAAAATAAACCGACTCCAGAGGCAAGAAAGAGAATATTCTAAAACTACTTTGGAATCAAGGGAAGTTCATAACCAAAGAACATTCAGACCATTTTTACAAAATAATGAGTCTAAGGTCCGTGATCCCGGAAGTTAAATTCGATCTGAAAGAAGATGAATATCCGGAGATCCAAGAGCAAATCCGAAACAGGAGATGGGAAGTCCTAGCTAATCCTGAAACAAAGGTGGGAAGAAACATGGTTCAGAAATTCTACGCTAATCTGTGGCAGACGGACAGGCAGAGAATAGCTGGAACCGCATTCTATGACTATAGAACTCTGGTCAGAGGGAAGATTGTTCATACCCACCCTGACAAAATAAGGGAGATCTTCAAGCTGCCTCAACTGCAAGACGACCCAGATTCTTTCAATAGGAGAATGATGAGATCAAACCTAAGCTTGGACAAAATCCTAGAGGACATATGCCTCCCTGGAGCTAAATGGACAACCAACACAAAGGGTGCCCAAAACCAACTCAAAAGAGGAGATCTCAAACCAGTCGCCAGAGGCTGGCTGGACTTCATTGGGCGCTCTATACTGCCCACTAGCAACCGCTCTGAAGTCACCATCAGAAGAGCAGTGATGATTCATTGCATTATGCTAGAAAAAGAAGTGGAAGTTCATCAGCTGATTGCTTGTAAGCTTTACAAAATTGCAAACAAGAACTCCAAAGATGTCAAATTGGCCTATCCAAGCTTAGTTTCTTTGTTATGTAAAGATGCTGGGATAAAGATGGGAGTAAATAAGTATATCTCAGTTGAGCAACCAATCACCAAAAAGTCTATGGAAGGACAACAAGTACAGGACAACCCCATCAAGAGAAAAGCAGAGGAGTTCCTCCCGGAAATCCCTCAAATTGAATACTGGGAGCACCTAGAAGCATCTGTCACCAAGTTACAAGAAGCTATGGATCAACTGAAGGAAGAACAGCAAAATCAAAACAGCATGCTCTGCAAATTTCTTAGAGAACAAGAAGAGCAAGGGAGTGAACTGAAGGAATTAAAGCGTCAGAAACTATCTCTTGAAGGGCCAAGCACTCCACAGACTAAAGAGGCATCCACCTCCCAAATTCAAGGTTGTTGAGTTCTAATCTTAGCCTTAACTCTGTGATAATTGTTCTTATTTGAGTTTTACCTTAGAAGTTATATATGAGTAGTAGTAATTAGTATCTATATTTTGATTTTATCTCCAATTAAGCTATAATTTATTTTTCTCATCATCATTAAACATGAATAAAATAGCAGATTTTCTTTAGAATAAGGAGGCAATATTTTTCGAGTTTTTAATAAGAAAAATTCTAATTATTTACATGTGGTGGCAATGCTTTTTCTATCCCTCTCCTTTCTTTCTTTTGCTTGAGGACAAGCAAACCTCTAAGTTTGGTGTGTTTATCCGTGATCACTAAACTATACCCACTAAGATCATGGCTCCTAAAGGAAAATAACCCACTCCAAGAGGCAAGAAAGAGAGTGTTCCAAAACCACTTTGGAATCAACGGAGGTTCTTAACCAAAGAACATTCAGACCATTACTACAAAATAATGGGTCTAAGATCAGTGATCCCGGAAGTCAAGTTCGATCTGAAAGAAGATGAATATCCGGAGATCCAAGAGTAGATTCGAAACAAGAACTGGGAAGTCCTAGCTAATCTTGAAACGAAAGTGGGAAGGAATAAGGTTCAGGAATTCTACGCTAATCTGTGGCAAACAGACAGGCAGAGAATATCTGGAACTGCCCTCTATGACTATAGGACTGCGGTCAGAGGAAAGATTGTTCATATCCACCCTGACAAAATCAGGGAGATCTTTAAGCTACCTCAGCAGAAAGATGACCCAGACTCTTTCAATAGGAGAATGATGAGAACAAACAAGGGTTTGGATAAGATTCTAGAGGATATATGCATCCCTAAAGCCAGATGGACTACCAGCACGAAGGGTGTCCCAAATCAACTCAAGAGAGAAGATCTCAAACCAGTCGCCAGAGGATGGCTGGACTTCATTGGGCGTTCTGTATTGCCCACCAGTAACCGTTCTGAAGTCAATGTTAAAAGAGCAGTGATGATCCATTGCATTATGTTGGGAAAAGAAGTAGAAGTTCATCAACTGATTCCATCTGAATTCTACATACTTGCTAACAAGAACTCCAAGGATGCCAGGTTGGCTTATCCAAGCCTAATATCTATGCTCTGCAAAGATGCTGGAGTAAAGATGGGAATAACAGAGTATATCTCAGTGGAGCAGCCAATCACTAAAATCACAATGGAAAAACAACAAGTGCAGGATGATCCCATCAAGAGGAGGGCCCAAGAATTCCTACCAGAACTCCCTTAATTTGAATGCTGGGAACATCTTGAAGCATCTGTTACTAAGTTGCAAGAAGCTATGGACCAATTAAAAGAAGAACAGCAAAATCAAAACAGCATACTCTGCAAACTGCTCAGGGAACAAGAAGAGCAAGGGCATGACTTCAAAGAACTGAAGCGTCAGAAACTATCTCTTGAAAGGCCAAGCACGCCACAGACTAAAGAGGCATCCACTTCCCAACTTCAAGGTTGTTGAGTTCTGATCTTAACCTTAACCCTGTGATAACTTTTTTTTTATTTGAGTTTCACCTTAGGAGTCATATAGTAATAATTAGTATCTATATTTTTTATTTTATCTCCAATTAAGCTATAATTTATTTTTCTCATCATCATTAAACATGAATAAAATAGCAGATTTTCTTTAGAATAAGGAGGCAATATTTTTCGAGTTTTTAATAAGAAAAATTCTAATTATTTACATGTGGTGGCAATGCTTTTTGTCTTCTGAATGAATGATTGAACAGTGCATATGTCTTCTGAATTTGATGTTTATGAATGTTAAATATGTTGGCTCTTGAAAGAATGATGAAAAAGGAGAAATGTTATTTGATAATCTGAAAAATAAAAAAAAATGATTCTTGAAGCAAGAAAAAGCAATGAATACAAAAGCAAAAAAAAAAAATTGGCAAAAATAAAAGAAAAAGAAAAAAAAAAGAGAAAGCAAGCAGAAAAAGCCAATAGCCCTTAAAACCAAAAGGCAAGGGTAATAAAAAGGATCCAAGGCTTTGAGCATCAGTGGATAGGAGGGCCTAAAGGAATTAAATCCTGGCCTAAGCGGCTAAACCAAGCTGTCCCTAACCATGTGCTTGTGGCGTGAAGGTGTCAAGTGAAAACTTGAGACTGAGTGGTTAAAGTCAACGTCCAAAGCAAAAAGAAGAGTGTGCTTAAGAATCCTGGACACCTCTAACTGGGGACTTTAGCAAAGCTGAGTTACAATCTGAAAAGGTTCACCCAATTATGTGTCTGTGGCATTTATGTATCCGGTGGTAATACTGAAAAACAAAGTGCTTAGGGCCACGGCCAAGTCTCATAAAGTAGATGTGTTCAAGAATCAACATACTGAACTAGGAGAATCAATAACACTATCTGAATTCTAAGTTCCTATAGATGCCAATCATTCTGAGCTTCAATGGATAAAGTGAGATGCCAAAACTGTTCGGAAGCAAAAAGCTACTAGTCCCGCTCATCTAATTAGAATATGAGCTTCACTCAAAAAAACTCTGAGATATTATTGCTTCTTGACTTATTTGTATTCTATTTTATTTGTCTAGTTACTTGGGGACAAGCAACAATTTAAGTTTGGTGTTGTGATGAGTGGATATTTTATACGCTTTTTGGGGTTAATTTCATGTAGTTTTTAGTATGTTTTAGTTAGTTTTTAGTATATTTTCATTAGTTTCTCGGCAAAATTCATATTTCTGGACTTTACTATGAGCTTGTGTGTTTTTCTGTAATTTCAGATATTTTCTGGCTGAAATTGAGGGAGCTGAGCAAAAATCTGATTCAGGCTGAAAAAGGACTGCTGATGCTGTTGGATTCTGACCTCTCTGCACTCGGAATTGATTTTCTGGAGCTACAAGAGTCCAATTGGCACGCTCTGAATTGCGTTGGAAAGTAGACATCCAAGACTTTCCAGAAATATATAATAGTTTGTACTTTGCTTAAGGATAGACGATGTAAACTGGCATTCAATGCCAGTTCCATGTTGCAGTCTGGCGTTAAACGCTAGAAACAGGTTACAAGTTGGAGTTAAACGCCCCAAACAGGTTACAACCTGGTGTTTAACTCCAGAAACAGCCTAAGCACGTGTAAAGCTTAAGTCTCAGCCCCAGCACACACCAAGTGGGCCCCAGAAGTGGATTTCTACACTATCTATCATAGTTTACTCATTCTCTGCAAACCTAGATTACTAGCTTACTATTTAAACAACTTTTAGAGGATTATTTTGTATCGGATGACATTTTAGATTTGAACTTTGTACTCCTTGACGGCATGAGTCTCTAAACTCTATTGTTGGGGGTGAGGAGCTCTGCTGTGTCTCGATGAATTAATACAATTACTTCTGTTTTCCATTCAAACATGCTTGTTTCTATCTAAGATATTTATTCACACTTCAATATGATGAATGTGATGATCCGTGACACTCATCACCATTCTCAACCTATGAACGCGTGCCTGACAACCACCTCCGTTCTACATTAGATTGAATAAGTATCTCTTGGATTCCTTAATCAGAATCTTCGTGGTATAAGCTAGAATCCATTGGCAGCATTCTTGAGAATCTGGAAAGTCTAAACCTTGTCTGTAGTATTCCGAGTAGGATTCAGGGATTAAATGACTATGACGAGCTTCAAACTCACAAAGGTCGGGCGTAGTGACAGACGCAAAAGGACCAACGGATCCTATTCCAGCATGAGTGAGAACCGACAGATGATTAGCCGGGCGGTGACAGCGCACCTGGACCATTTTCACTGAGAGGACGGATGGTAGCCATTGACAACGGTGATCCACCAACATACAGCTTGCCATAGGAGGAAACTTGCGTGCGTGAAGAAGATGATAGTAGGAAAGCAGAGATTCAGAAGACAAAGCATCTCCAAAACTCCAACATATTCTCCATTACTGCATAACAAGTATTTATTTCTTGCTCTTTTATTTTTTGTAATTCAACTTGATAATTATAATTGATATCCTGACTAAGAGTTACAAGATAACCATAGATTGCTTCAAGCCAACAATCTCTGTGGGATTCGACCCTTACTCACGTAAGGTATTACTTGGATGACCCAGTGCACTTGTTGGTTAGTGGTACGAGTTGTGAAAAGTGTGATTCACAATTTGTGCACCAATGATCATGTGAAGTCATAAAAATAACTGAAAAATCAAAAATAGAATGAAAACAGCATTAAAAACAGCTCACCCTGGAGGAAGAGCTTACTGGCGTTTAAACGCCAGTAAGAAGCATCAGACTGGCATTTAACGCCAGAAAGAAGTATCAAGCTGGCGTTAAACGCCAGAAACAAGCACCAAGTTGGCGTTAAATGCCAAGACAGGAAGAAAAGCTGGTGTTTAACGCCAGAAACAAGCAGCAGTCTGGCGTTAAACGCCAGGATTTCACTCTAAGGGCATTTACATGCCTAAATGGAGCAGGGATGATAAGTCCTTGACCCCTCAGGATTTGTGGACCCCACAGGATTCCCACCTACCCCACCTCTCTCTTTCTCTCTCTCTCTCTCCCACCTTTTCATAACACTCTTTTCCAAATACCCTTCACCAATCACATCCATCTACTCTTTCCCAAAAACCCCACCTACCTCCAAATTCAAAATCCTTTTCCTCCCAAACCCAACCCTAATACACGAACCAACCCTCCCTCCACTCCTATATATAACCCTCATCACTCCTTCAATTTCACACATCACAAACACCTTATACCCCCTTGGCCGAATTCACCCTCTCCCTCCATCTCATCTATTTTCTTCTTCTTCTACTACTTTCTTTCTTCTTTGCTCGAGGACGAGCAAACCTTTTAAGTTTGGTGTGGTAAAAGTATTGCTTTTTGTTTTTCCGTAACCATTAATGGCACCTAAGGCCAGAGAAACCTCAAGAAAGAGGAAAGGGTAGGCAATTGCTTCTACCTCTGAGTCATGAGAGATGGAGAGATTCATCTCAAAGGTCCATCAAGACCACTTCTATGAAGTTGTGGCCAAGAAGAAGGTGATCCCTGAGGTCCCTTTCAAGCTCAAAAGGAGTGAGTATCCAGAGATCCGACATGAGATTAGAAGAAAAGGATGGAAAGTTCTCTCCAATCCTATTCAACAAGAGCATGAGAAAATTCCTCATCATGAAATCCATGAGATGCCTCAAGGGATGCACTTTCCTCCACAAAACAATTGCGAGTAAATTAACACCTCCCTAGGAGAATTAAGTTCCAACATGGGACAACTAAGGGTGGAGCACCAAGAGCACTCCATCACTCTCCATGAGATTAGAGAAAATCAAAGAGCTATAAGGGAGGAGCAACAAAGGCAAGGAAGAGACATAGAGGAGCTCAAGAGCACCATTGGTTCTTCAAGAGGAAGAAGACGCCACCCTCACTAAGGTGGATCCATTCCTTAATCTCCTTGTCTATTTATTTATTTTTCTGTTTTTCGTTCTCTATGCTTTATGTTTAATTATGTTTGTGTCTTTATTACATGATTATTAGTGTTTAAGTGTCTATGTCTTAAAGCTATGAATGTCCTATGAATCCATCACCTCTCTTAAATAAAAAATGTTCTAAAAACAAAAGAACAAGAAGTACATGATTTGAATTCATCCTTGAAATTAGTTTAATATTTTGATGTGGTGACAAAACTTTTTGTTTTCTGAATGAATGCTTGAATAGTGCATATGTCTTTTGATATTATTTTTCATGAATGTTAAAATTTTTGGCTCTTGAAAGAATAATGAAAAAAGGAGAAATGTTATTGATAATCTGAAAAATCATAAAATTGATTCTTGAAGCAAGAAAAAGCAGTGAATATAAAAGCTTGCAAAAAAAAGAGAAAGAAAAAGAAAAAACAAGCAGAAAAAGCCAAAAGCTCTTTAAACCAAAAGACAAGGGTAAAAAGGATCCAAGACTTTGAGCATCAGTGGATAGGAGGGCCCAAAGGAATAAAATCCTGGCCTAAGCGGCTAAACCAAGCTGTCCCTAACCATGTGCTTGTGGCGTGAAGGTGTCAAGTGAAAAGCTTGAGACTGAGCGGTTAAAGTCGTGATCCAAAGCAAAAAAAGAGAGTGTGGTTAAGAACTCTAGACACCTCTAATTGGGGACTCTAGCAAAGCTGAGTCACAATCTGAAAAGGTTCACCCAGTTATGTGTCTGTGGCATTTATGTATCCGGTGGTAATACTGGAAAACAAAGTGCTTAGGGCCACGACCAAGACTCATAAAGTAGCTATGTTCAAGAATCAACATACTGAACTAGGAGAATCAATAACACTATCTAAATTCTGAGTTCCTATAGATGCCAATCATTCTGAACTTCAAAGGATAAAGTGAGATGCCAAAACTGTTCAGAAGCAAAAAGCTACTACTCCCGCTCATCTAATTGGAGCTAAGTTTCATTGATATTTTGGAATTTATAGTATATTCTCTTCTTTTTATCCTATTTGATTTTTAGTTGCTTGGGGACAAGCAACAATTTAAGTTTGGTGTTGTGATGAGCGGATAATTTATACGCTTTTTGGCATTGTTTTTACATAGTTTTTAGTATCATTTAGTTAGTTTTTACTATGTTTTTATTAGTTTTTACGCAAAATTCACATTTCTGGACTTTACTATGAGTTTGTGTATTTTTCTATGATTTCAGGTATTTTCTGGCTGAAATTGAGGGACCTGAGCAAAAATCTGATTCAATCACGCTTGTCTCTATTATAAGATATTCACTCACACTTCACCCTGATGAATGTGATAATCCGTGACATTCATCATCATTCTTACTTATGAACGCGTGCCTGACAACCACCTCCGTTCTATCTGCACTAGCTTGAGTGTGTATCTCTTAGCCTCCTGGTTCACGATCAGAGTCTTCGTGGTATAGGCTAGAATTATTGGCGGCCATTCCTGAGATCCGGAAAGTCTAAACCTTGTCTGTGGTATTCCGAGTAGGATCTGGGAAGGGATGACTGTGACGAGCTTCAAACTCGCGAGTGTTGGGCGTAGTGACAGACATAAAAAAATCAATGGATTCTATTCTAACATGAGTGAGAACCGACAGATGATTAGCCGTGCGGTGACAGCGCATTTGGACCATTTTCACTGAGAGGATGGATGGTAGCCATTGACAACGGTGATCCACCAATATAAACCTTTCCATTGAAGGAGATATGCGTGCGTGAAGAAGAAGACCGTAGGAAAGCAGAAATTCAGAAGACAGAGCATCTCCAAAACCTCAACCTGTTCTCCATTACTGCATAATAAGTATTATTTATTTTCTGTTAATTACTTTTCGTAAACCCAACCATTTTATTATTAATTTCCTGACTAAGAATTACAAAATAACTATAGCTTGCTTCAAGCCGACAATCTCCGTGGGATCGACCCTTACTCATGTAAGGTATTACTTGGACAATCCAGTGCACTTGCTGGTTAGTGGTACGAGTTGTGAAAAGTGTGATTTACAATTCATGCACCAGTGACACTAACGTGGCCACTAACGTGGGCTTAATTGACCTTCGAAGATGTTAGTGGTGCTAAGTTCACCACTAATGTTGCAAGCTTTCCCTTTCTCCACGTTAGTGGCTACGTTAGTGGCACTAACATGGCCACTAACGTGGCTCTTCTCTGCTTCTTCTTACCTGAAATCAAACAAACAAAGTGCATCAAAGTCTTGCTCTTGATCATGAAATGATACATCGTTCATTTTATTATTCAACCCTTGCATTATTCTCATGAAATTGTTCAAAATTCACAATGTTTGCTTGAATCATACTGTGAATACATATTCAACCAAATACTTGCTTATTGTATAAGAAAATGCATGAAACTAACCTAGAACACACAAAAAATGGCTATTAAAACTAGCCAAGATGCCCTGGCATCACAGATTGAGAAGAAGAAGAATTTCATTCAATCATGTGAATTACAATAGAGCTCCTCCCCCTAATGAATTGGGGGTTTAGTTCATCATTGCTGAGCTAAACAAAAAGGAAAAGAAAGTACATGAAAGAAATAAAAGTACAAAAGAAAATGATCTCAGGGTTTCCCAATTAGGGTCACTACTTCCCAGCCTTTCTTCTAACTTCAAAATCTATCCTATTTATACACTTTCCCAATCAATCTTCTAGAATTTGGATGTGGGCTTTTGGCCTTAGTTGAAGCAAGTTAGGAGTGACTCCAAGGACGTTAGTTCACTAATGTTCACAAGCTTGCATGGGTGCCATTTGGAATGAAAGTTGGTGCTGGCGTTGGTGACCAACGTTTGTGCACAAACGGTGGCTAACGTTCCTTTTAAAATCTTTTAGGAATGTTGCCACTGGCGTTTGTTCACCAATGTTGGTGCCCCAACATTCCCTCTTGTGCGTATGCATCATGCCTTGTGCGTGCGCAGACTTGCAAATTTTCTCTTTGAGCGTGCACACAATGACTCATGCGTACGCACACTAGCAACTTTTTCATCTCCAACTTGAGATTTTATCGAAGATGTTGGTGTGCAACATTTTTGGCAATGTTGGCACACCAACGTTGGCAATTTCTTTACTTGCAACGTTGCCAGCAACGTTGGTAAGCCAACTTTAGCAACCAACATTGCATGTGGTGCTTGGAACGTTGGTGAGCAACGTTGGTGAGTCAACTTTGGCCACCAACGTTGCTTCTCATGCCTGGCTCATTAGTGGGCAACGTTGGTGTTCACACCCTGGGTCGAGCTGTCTGACCCGGGATGATTAGTGACAAGGCGACCGACCTCTTCAGGTCCGACTATCCGACCTCTTCTCAAAGAGATCGGCCAAATTGACACGAAAGCCCAATAAAGGGCCCAAATAGAGGAACACGACCCACATCCAAAGGCAGTCCAAGCCTATAGAGATAAAGGCGGTTCCCTTAAAGATAAGTTGACCTCACCCAAAGATAAGATAAGATAAGATAAGATAAGATAACTAACTTATCTTACCTAAAAAGGTCAGCCCACAACCATTATAAATACACTGGAGCACCCAGGTATAACTCATACTCTGATTCTACTAAAAACCTGCTTAATACCCTTGCTAACTTAAGTATCGGAGTGCCTTGCAGGTACCACCATCCTCCGGTGACAAAGGATCAGCAGTGCTGCCAGTCCAACAAGTCAGACACGACAGCTCCGGCCGCCACCCACCAGCCGGACACGTCATCTCCGACCAGTACAGAAGATCTCGTCCGAGATCGACCTACAGTTTCAGGTAACCCTCGGAACATTGGCGCTGTTGCCGGGGAACCTGGAAGTCATCCCATCACCATGGCGGATGACCATGACAACGACCACGATTCAGATATAGAGGATAGAACACCGCACAAAAACGCGGACACTACACTGAAAGATACCCCAGAATCTAACCGGGACAAAAACTGATCAAATCCGGGAGTGATAGAAGCGCTTCAAGATCGTTTAAAGCAACTTGAAAAAGAAAGCCAGCAGCAACAAGAAGTTGGGAAGGATCTACAAAAGGAGGTAAGGCATCGCCGAGAATTAGAAGATAAACTTCTAAAACTCGAAGCCGATCTCAAAGCCAAAGCTACTCGGTCTACACCTGAGGACAACTCTCGCAAGGATCAAGATCCATTTACTAGGGAGATCATGAAGACCAAAATTCCTAAGGACTTCAAACTTCTGGATATGGCTTTATACGATGGCACTACAGATCCCAACCATCACCTCAGCAATTTCAGAAGTAGAATGTACCTCACCGACGCCTCAAATGCAGTTCGCTGCAAAGCCTTTCCAACAACTCTTACAAAGACAGCGATTAGATGGTTCGAAAATCTACCTCCGAAGTCCATCTCAAGCTTTGACGACTTAGCCAAAAAGTTTCTGGCCAGATTCTCCATCCAAAAAGATAAGGCTAAGCATGCCCCCAGTCTATTAGGAATCAAGCAAGGAGATCGGAAAAGTCTTCGCAACTACATGGAGAGATTCAACAAAACATGCCTAGACATACAAAGCCTACCAACAGAGGCCGCCATCATGGGCCTCATCAATGGCCTACATGAGGGACCTTTTAGCCAATATATATCAAAGAAATACCCCCACATCTCTGAATGAAGTGCAAGAACGAGCGGAGAAATACATCAACATGGAAGAAAATTCTCGACTAGGAGAAACCTCGAAATCCGAATTCACCTACAAGGATAAAGAGTCCAAAAAAAAGGAAGATCGACATGGAGAAAAAATTAAAAAATATCATAATTATACCCCCTTTCGGGTGTCCCTTGTGGACGTCTACAAAGAAGTCTACCACACAGAAAAAATACCCCCAGCTCGACCACTCAAAGGCAAAAAAGAAGGAGGAAATCGAAACGAATATTGTGAATACCATCGAGTCCGTGGGCATTCCACCAACGAATGCTTTGACTTAAAAAATTAGTGAGAGAGGGAAAACTAGATCAGTATCTGGCCACCCAGGACGATGAGCAAAGAAAAAGGAGAAGGGACGAGGATGTTGGACGAACGGAGCGATCACCTCGTACACCAGAAAGACATGTCCATATGATACACGGAGGGTTTGCAGGAGGAGAAATCTCCAAATCATCTTGCAAAAGATATCTCAAAGAAGTATATCATGTCGAAGGAAAGGAGGAAGCACCCGACATCCCTGCAATTACGTTTACCAGAGAAGATGCATCCGGTATCATCTCGGGACATGACGATCCCATGGTCATCACCATTATACCGGCAAATGCAAATCTCCATCGTACACTAATAGACCAAGGGAGCTCCGACGACATCTTATTCAAAACTGCCTTCGACAAGCTCGGCTTAGAAGAAAAAGAGCTTAGAGCATATCCAAACAGCTTGTTTGGACTGGGAGACACTCCAGTGCAACCGCTGGGATACGTCTCACTACACACAACCTTCGGAAAAGGAAACTAATCCAGATCACTCAAGATAGACTACATCGTGGTCGACATGAGTTCAGCCTACAATGCCTTAATACGTCGGACAACATTAAATCAACTCGGCGCAATAGTCTCAACTCCACATCTATGCATGAAATTCCCAACTGAAGAAGGGATAGCTACGATAAAAGCAGATCAGAAGATGGTGCGCCGTTGTTATAACGAAAGTCTAAACCTCAGAGGCAGAAGAGAAGAATTCCACACAATCGAACTTGGTAGAGTTCAGAGGCGAGAAGAACTCCGTCCACAACCTGAAGGTGAAGTAGAGAAAGTCCAGATCGGAGACACCCCAGACAAAACAACCAATATTGGCACGATTCTAAGAGGAGACATAAAGGAATCACTCGTACAGTTCTTACGAGATAACGTCGATTTCTTTGCATGGAAAGCTGCAGACATGCCAGGCATAGACCCCAAACTAATGTGCCACAAGTTGGCGGTCTATCCAGGATCTCGGCCAGTACAGCAGAGACGAAGAAAACTTGGGCCAGAATGATCCCAAGCTGTGGAAGAGCAGGTACAAGCCCTACTGGAGGCAGGATTCATAAGAGAAGTCAAGTACCCACTATGGCTAGCTAACGTCGTCTTGGTGAAAAAGTCAAATGGGAAGTGGCGAATGTGCACTGATTACACTAATCTCAACAAAGCCTACCCAAAAGATCCTTATCCACTCCCAAGTATCGACGCTCTGGTGGATGCCTCATCCGGATATAAATACCACTCGTTTATGGATGCATATTCCGGATACAATCAAATCCCAATGTATCCACCTGATCAAGAAAAAACCTCGTTTCTAACACCAAAAGTAAACTACTGTTACATCATAATGCCTTTTGGTCTTAAAAACACGGGAGCTACTTATCAAAGGCTAATGAATAAAGTCTTTTCAGATCATATCGGAAAAATCATGGAAGTCTATGTAGACGACATGCTGATAAAGACACAAAGTGAAGAGACATTATTGTCCGACCTGGTCCAAGTGTTCGACACTATAAGAAAGCATGGCATGCGACTCAATCCTGCAAAATGCACCTTTGCAGTAGAAGCTGGAAAATTCATGGGTTTTATGCTCACACAAAGAGGAATCGAGGCAAATCCGGATAAATGCCAGGCCATACTCGACATGAAGAGCCCAACTTGTGTCAAAGAGGTACAACAACTCAACGGAAGGTTGGCAGCCTTGTACAGATTTTTAGCGGGATCAGCAATAAGGTCTCTCCCCTTTTACGCCACTCTAAGGAAGGGAAAAAAGTTTGAATGGACAACAGAATGCGAGCAAGCCTTCCAAGATTTCAAAAGATTCCTGGGACAACCACCTATCCTAACTCGACCACGAGAGGGAGAGCCACTCATATTGTACCTCGCAGTAGGAAGTCAGGCAGTAGCCTCAGCACTAGTTCGAGAGGACGACAAGGGGCAACAACCTGTGTACTTCATCAGTAAAGCACTACAGGGGTTCGAGCTGAACTACCAAAAAATAGAAAAATTTGCCTATGCTCTCATACTAACATCTTGACGACTTCGCCCGTACTTCCAAGCTCACACCATTAAGGTTCGGACCAACCAGCCCATAATAGGGATATTGCAAAAAACAGATCTAGCAGGCAGAATCTTACAATGGGCAGTCGAGTTGTCCGAGTTCGACCTTCAATACAAAGCTCGGACAGCCATCAAATCACAATACTTAGCCGACTTCATTGCAGAATTTACAGACGCACCGGAAACCCCCCACAGAATGGAATCTCTACGTAGACGGTTCCTCGAATAAAACTGGAAGCGGCGCAGGTGTGATAATTGAAAGCAACTAAGGAACCCAAATTGAACTTTCCCTCAAATTCAGGTTCCCTGCCTTAAACAACCAGGCGGAATATGAGGCACTACTAGCTGGTTTAAAGCTGGCTAAAGAGGTCGGAGCTCAAAGACTTATTATCTTCAGTGACTCACAGGTGGTCACTTCACAAATAACGGGGAGCTACCAACCCAAGGATCCCACTATGAAAAAGTACCTGGGTAAAACCAGGGAATAGCTCGGACGACTCTGGGAATATAAGATCCACCACATACCCCGTGAACAGAATGCCCGAGCTGACACACTCTCAAAGATAGCCAGCACCAAACCAGAGGAAACAATAGGAGCCTCATCCAAGAAATACTGCAGAGTCCATCCATCTCGGAAGAAGAAAAAGTCCTAGTCATAACAGGTCAAGATCAAGGATGGATGGCTCCCATAATTAACTACCTCAAAGCAGAAACACTCCCTACAGATGAAAAGGAGACAAAGAGGTTAAAACGAGAGGCACAACATTACACCATCATAAACAATACTCTATACAAGAGAGGGATTTCAATACCATTGTTAAAGTGTGTGCCGACTTCCAACACAAAGGAAGTTTTAGAAGAAATACACAGTGGCATTTGTGGCAATCATCTCGGAGCACAAGCTCTCACCAAAAAAGTACTCCGGGCAGAATTTTATTGGCCAACTCTACAAAAGGAAGCCACAGAGTTTGTAAAGACATGTCTACCATGCCAGAAACATGCCAACGTACACATCACCCCACCAGAGGAACTCATCAGCGTGACCTCACCATGGCCATTTGCAAAATGGGGACTCAACCTTCTCGGACCCTTCCCTCAGGGATCGGGACAAGTCAAATTCCGCATAGTAGGGGTAGACTACTTTACAAAGTGGATCAAGGCAGAACCTCTAGCTAATGCCACTACTCAAAGAAGTCAAAAATTCCTTTATAGAAACATTGTCACAAGGTTCGGGGTCCCATACTCCATCACCACAGACAATGGCACACAATTCACAGATACAGGCTTCAGAAAGTTAGTGGCCGACTTAAATATAAAACAACAATTCACTTCTGTAGAACATCCTCAAGCCAATGGACAAGCCGAAGCTGCCAACAAAGTCATATTAGCTGGGATAAAACGGAGGTTACAGGACGCAAAAGGAGCCTGGGCTGAGGAACTCCCACAAGTTCTATGGGCATATCGGACAACGCCACATTCCACCACAAAGGAGTCACCCTTCCGATTAGCGTACGGAACGGAGGCAATGATCCCAGTGGAAATTGAGGAAGGGTCGCCTAGAGTGGTCCATTACAATGAAGAAGCCAACTCCCAACTTCAAAGGGAAGAGCTCGACCTACTTTCCGAAATCCAAGAGAGAGCTCGAATCAGGAAAGAAGCATTAAAATGTCGAATGGATTCAAGATATAATCAAAAGGTAGTGCCACGAGGTTTCACTGAGAATGATCTCATCCTAATCCGAAATGATATCAGAACAACTCGACCTGGAGAAGGAAAGCTGGCACCAAACTGGAAAGGACCCTACTGAGTCATAGAAGTACTTGGGAAGGGCTACTACAGACTGTCCGAACTCGAGGGGCGAGAGCTTCCCAGGTCATGGAACGCCTGTAACCTAAGAAGGTACTATAGCTAGGGATGGTAAAGGATCTCAGCATAGGATGCACTCTTTTTCCTGAAAAGGTTTTTTAATGAGGCACCAAGTTGAGATCCACAAATTATCCGACTTAAAAGGATAAAAACTCCGCATGTACATATTTGCATTTTCTTTTAAATAAAATATATTAGATGATTCTACAAGTTTTCAAGACGCATTAATCTGAAACATTCATCACACGATTATAAAGCAACATATCGGCAGAAAGTGAAAAACAAATTCACTGCACGATCACGATAAAGACCAATAGAGATGAAACCAAATTCATCTAAAGGTCGACTAAACAA
Organism: Arachis ipaensis; assembly: GCF_000816755.2. Classification (NCBI taxonomy): domain Eukaryota; kingdom Viridiplantae; phylum Streptophyta; class Magnoliopsida; order Fabales; family Fabaceae; genus Arachis; species Arachis ipaensis. The sequence goes on along the minus strand of NC_029789.2, from coordinate 95,417,501 downwards.
GGATTGAACCCACCTTCTACAAATCGGCAAAGATGAAAACAGAATAATACAAGAAGTTATCGAAAGTGATCCAGAGAAAGGACCTGACCAGGTCTTGATAAGATGGATTGCTAAATAATAACTTAAAGACTGGCCGACATTAAGAAGTCGGACCAAGTCGACCAAAGTTATAAGTAAACCCTGGAAAGAGGTCTGACCAACCCTATAAAAGAGGATTACTATAACTTAGAAATGCTCGACATGACGAAGTCAGCCCAAAACATAAAGTTATAGAAGTAATCCCTGAAAGAGACCTGCATAAGGTCCAAGAAAGAGGATTACAAAAATAACTTAGAAGGGCCCGACATGACGAAGTCGGCCCAAAACATAAAAGTTATAGAAGTAATCCCTGAAAAAGACCTGCATAAGGTCCAAGAAAGAGGATTACAAAAATAACTTAGAAGGGCCCAACATGACGAAGTCGGCCCAAAGCATAAAAGTTATAGAAGTAATCCCTGAAAGAGACCTGAACAAGGTCCAAGAAAGAGGATTACAAAAATAACTTAGAAGGGCCCGACATGATAAAGTCTGCCCAAAACATAAAGGTTATAGAAGTAATCCCTGAAAGAGACCTGAACAAGGTCCAAGAAAGAGGATTACAAAAATGACTTAGAAGGGCCCAACATGACGAAGTCGGCCCAAAGCATAAAAGTTATAGAAGTAATCCCTGAAAGAGACCTGAACAAGGTCCAAGAAAGAGGATTACAAAAATAACTTAGAAGAGCCCGACATGATGAAGTCGGCCCAAAATAAGAGATCACAAAAGTAATCCCTGAAAGAGACCTAAACAAAGTCCAAAGAGGATCACTAACAATAACTCGGACGAAACCGACACAACGAAATCGGCCTCCCAAAAGACCTTAAGTGTTATATAAGGTAATTCCTAATAAAGACCTAAGCAAGATCCAAACAAAGCGAATTACTGGAAAAAAGAGCAGGCAAAGGAATCGAGCCAATCCAAAGAGGTCAGACAATGAAAGGTTCCATCATTCACAAAACCTAGAAAGGTGCCAAGTCGAGTGCAGACAGACATGATATAAAAACAAAGTTATAATAATAACAAGCTTCAGAGGCCACCAAAATCAGCCCCAAAAGCTTGGAAACTACTTTGTTTTTCAAAATAAAGTTGCTAAACAAGCAACTAAAAGAGTGTCAACAGCCAGCAAACATCATTTACAAAATAAAGAGTTTAAAAAGCCCACAAGACGGGCTATCTACACAAAGCATTCACATAATCAGGGAAGACCCGAAGGCTTCTCGGCAGCACGAGGTGAAGGAGGGCGAGTCTGAATAGGCACAGCATCCACAGTCCTATCATCCCGATTCAAGATTTGACAGTCAGGATCTGACACGGGATGATCAACCTCAGCTGAAGGAGTGGAAGAAGTCAGCACTTCGGAGGCCTTGGCAGTAAGCACAAGGGGAGGTTCAACATCATCATCATCAGGATCATCAGGGACAATCTTGCCATCCTTCACAACATTGTCCAGACTAAAAAGAGTAAGGTCGACCTCGGGAGCAAGAACCCGAACTTGCTCCTTCAGGTTCTCATAAGCAGCATTTACGTTGCCTACAAGGTGACCTTGGAGCTCAACATAATCAACCCGGGCAGACTCCAACTCCTCCCTGAGACGCATCACTTCCCTATAGGCCGTAACATAGCTATCCTTGTGCCTCAAGGCGGTATCCTCAGCCAACCTCACAGAAGCCGCCAAGTTAACAGAACTAGCCTTTTCGGTCTCCAACTCCTTCTCAAGTTTGGTCACTTTCACTTGGAGCTCCTCCTTCAAACACTTCATACGGTCAAACTCTTGCTTAGCCTCCTCCATAAAAGCTTTGGTAGCATGAAGAGGGAGGTCTTGGCCAGTTTGGTACAGGACAGCTCCCATATGTGCCATCTTGACGCTACTCCGAGTAATAAAATCCAAGTGACGAAGGAGAGAGACATCGTCGGTAGGAATGGTACCGTAAGGACCAATCTACTGATCGACAAACTCAACCACATCAAAGTCAGGGGCATCAAAGTTGAAAAGCTCAGTTGTTTTTTGTTTTTTGTTTAGAGGAGCACCAGAAACAGAAACTTGAGGAGGATCAGCCAAACGAACTCGGGGAGTAGAGATTACCTTCCTCACCCCCGGTGAGTTCGGTATGGCTGGCTTCGACTGAACCTGAGATGATCCCTCACCGGCCGCCTTAGCTGAGACGTTTTGAGCTACAGTAGCCTTTCTTGCCCTCTTAAAGGCCTTCATGGATTCCTTATTCTTAATCATCTCTGCAAACAAAACATCACAGCAGGAAACCAAGTTACAAATAAAAAAAGAGCTCGTAAAAAAATAAACTCAACAAAACAAGGAGAGCCAAAATTGAACACTACCCAGCTCATCTCGAAGGAGTGAGGGGTCCACTAAGAATTTTTTGGTATCAAGATAGGGAGGCTCCCCCCAATTCTCCTCCAACACAGTCACAAAGGCCTGCTCGACCTCGTCCAACATCTCCCAGGAATACCGCGATACAACAACATTCTTTTGCCACTCTAAAGGAAAAGTGGGCTCATCATTCTCATCCAGAAAAAAGGGACTAGCTCCTTCAACAGCTCGGACCTTGAAGAAATAGTTCTTAAAATCACGAAACAACTGTCATACATAGAAAAAACTTTCTTCCCTTGCGAAATTTGGAAAGAAACCCAGGCAGCCTTTTTCTTCACTATCCCAGGTTTCGTCAAGACAAACAAATAAAAGAAAAGGGATTGCGAAGCAGGGACGTCAAACTCACGACACAGCAATTGAAAGATCTTTATAAAACCCTAAGAATTAGGGTAAAGCTGGGATGGAGCTACATTACAAGACCACAACAGCTTGGTCTCAAAAGAAGTAAAGGGAATGGTGATATTCATCTGACCAAAAAAGAAATCGTACGCATAGAAAAAAGGACGGTCTCCAGCAACTCGAGTAGAGAAACAGACTCTCTTTTCAGGAGTGGGGGGTACAAGCTCATAATTCTTTTCCTCACTACCACTACTACAAACCCTATGAAACTGCCTAAGCTGCTGACAAAACTCGGAATCAACCAAAGAAACGCACAAAAGAACCATCAAATCCACCCAATCAGCCATGCCCTTAGGGACTTGGGAAAATGTCTCAACAATGTTCTTGCGAGAAGACATGAGGTCAACTAGTCCTACAGCAAGAAAAGAAAAAAAATAGATTACTAACCCAAACATCTCAGATAAAGTCAAAAAACCATATCAGAACAGCTCGGACAAGCATGACATCAGAGCAATACAAGCAACAAAAGGAAACCCCAGGACCCACACTAAAGATCCAGGGGCATCCTTTGGAGGTAACTTATGGAACAAGGACTCAGGGAAACCTACAAGTCTACATCTCTACAGGAAGATAACACTCTGAGAAGAAAGCCACGAGCTACAAATCAAATAAAGTCATCAAAATAACTGCCTCTCAAATTCACAGTCGCAGACGGAACTACCAAGCAACGAAAGTATCAGCAAGAAGTCATCAAAGACACCGCCTTTTTCAGAAAATAAACACCCCAAACAAACAAGCCACTAGAAAAAAATTGTTACTTTCTACAAAGGATCATCAATAAAATCATCAACATAGCGAAAGTTATCAAAAGGAGCAACCTTCTGGCAAAGTAAAACAGGTTCATAAAAACCAGAAAAACATGCAGCACAACGACAAATGAGCACGACAATGCAAAAAGATTCAAGCTTTCCAAACATGCATTCAGACAAAACCAAAACTTTACCAAGAACCGAAGGCAAAGCAAAAGAAAAAAAAATGGCAAGATAAAGAAAAACCAACATGGACCAAGAACAGAGCGCTAATACAAAAGGGCGCACTTTTAGGAGAAAAACGTTTCACATTCAAAAAAAAAGGAAGATTCTACAAAGAAAGAAGTCGACAAATGCTCGAGTTCGGCTTCACCCAAGAAGGATCGAAGTCCTAAAGACTAAGACTCGATCTCAAAAAGAAAAGACCGAGCTCGAGCAGGGGCACTGTTCACACCCTGGGTCGAGCTGTCTGACCTGGGATGATTAGTGACAAGGCGACCGACCTCTTCAGGTCCGACTATCCGACCTCTTCTCAAAGAGATCGGCCAAATTGACAGGAAAGCCCAATAAATGGCCCAAATAGAGGAACATGACCCACATCCAAAGGCAGCCCAAGCATATAGAGATAAAGGCGGTTCCCTCAAAGATAAGCTGACCTCACCCAAAGATAAGATAAGATAAGATAAGATAACTAACTTATCTTACCTAAAAAGGTCAGCCCACAACCATTATAAATACACTGGAGCACCCAGGTATAACTCATACTCTGATTCTACTAAAAATCTGCTTAATACCCTTGCTAACTTAAGCATCGAAGTCCCTTGCAGGTACCACCACCCTCCGGTGACAAAGGATCAGCAGTGCTGCCAGTCCAACAAGTAGGACACGACAGCTCCGGCCGCCACCCACCAGCCGGACACGTCATCTCCGACCAGTACAGAAGATCTCATCCGAGATCGACCTACAGTTTCAGGTAACCCTCCTTCCCGTGAGGCTATTGCCCGATTTTCCACCGCGAGGTACAATACAAGCGGTTCTCCTTCCCGTGGCCGAGTTAGGATAGGTGGTTGTCCCAGGAACCTTTTGAAATCCTAGAAGGCCTGCTCGCACTCTGTTGTCCATTCGAACTTCTTCCCCTTCCTTAGAGTAGCGTAGAAGGGTAGAGATCTTATTGCCGATCCAGCTAGAAATCTGGACAAGGCTGCCAATCTTCCATTGAGTTGTTGTACCTCTTTAACGCTGGTCAGACTCTTCATGTTGAGTATGGCCCGGCATTTATTCGGATTTGCCTCGATTCCTCTTTGTGTGAGCATAAAACCCAAGAATTTGCCAGCTTCTACTGCAAAGATGTATTTTGCAGGGTTAAGTCACATGCCATGCCTTCTTATAGTGTCGAATACTTGTGTGAGGTCGGACAGTAACGTCTCTTCACTTTGTGTCTTTACCAACATGTCGTCCACGTAGACTTCCATGATTTTCCCGATGTGGTCTACAAAGACTTTGTTCATTAATCTTTGATAAGTAGCTCCTGCGTTTTTGAGTTCGAAAGGCATGACGATGTAGAAGTAGTTTGCTTTTGGGGTTAAGAATGAAGTTTTTTCTTGATCGGGTGGGTACATCGGGATTTGGTTGTATCCCGAATAGGCATCCATAAACGAAAGGTATTTGTATCCGGAGGAGGCATCCACCAGAGCGTCGATACTTGGGAGTGGATAAGGATCCTTTGGGCAGGCTTTGTTGAGATCAGTGTAGTCGGTGCACATCCGCCACTTTCCGTTCGATTTTTTCACCAATAGACGTTAGCTAGCCATAGTGGGTATTTGACTTCTCTTATGAACCCTGCCTCCAGTAGAGCTTGTACCTGCTCTTTCACAGCTTGGGATCGTTCTGGTCCGAGCTTTCTACGTCTCTGTTGTACTGGCCGAGCTCCTGGGTAAACTGCCAGCTTGTGGCACATTAACTTAGGGTCTATACCCGGCATGTCTGCAGCCTTCCATGCAAAGAGGTCGACATTGTCTTTTAAGAACTGTACGAGTGATTCTTTTACGTCCCTCTTTAGGATTGTGCCGATATTGGTTGTTTTGTCTGGGACATCTCCGATCTGGACTTTTTCTATTTCCCCTTCGGGTTGTGGACGAAGTTCTTCCCGTCCTCGAACTCTACCGAGTTCGATGGTGTGGAATTCTTCTCCTCTGCCTTTAAGGTTTATACTTTTGTTGTTAACAGCGGCGCGCCATCTTCTGATCTGCTTTTATCGTAGCTATTCCTTCTATGGTTGGGAACTTCATGCACAGGTGTGGTGTTGAGTCTACTGCACCGAGCTGATTTAACCTTGTCCGACCTATTAGGGCATTGTAGGCTGAACTCACGTCGACCACGATGTAGTCTATATTGAGTGTCCTTGACCGATTTCCTTTTCCAAAGGTCGTGTGTAGTGAGATGTAACCAAGTGGTTGGATTGGAGTGTCTCCCAGCCCGAGCAGGCTATTCGGATATGCTCTGAGTTCTTTTTCTTCTAGGTCGAGTTTGTCGAAGGCAGTTTTGAACAAGATGTCGGCCGAGCTTCCTTGGTCTACCAGTGTGCGATGGAGATTTGCGTTGGCCAATATGATATTGATGACCATGGGATCATCATGTTCCGAGATGATACCGGCTGTGTCCTCTCTAGTAAAAGTGATTGTGGGGATGTCGGGTGTTTCCTCTCTTCCCTCGACATGATATACTTCTTTAAGATGTCTTTTACGAGATGATTTGGAGATCCCTTGTCCCGCAAATCCTCTATGTATCATGTGGACATGTCTTTCTAGTGTAAGAAGTGGTCGTTCAGTTCGTCCGACCTCTTCATTCCTTCTTCTTTTTCTTGGTTCGTCTGCTCGGCTGGCTAAGTACTGATCTAACTTTCCCTCTCTTACCAGTCTTTCTATGATATTTTTTAAGTCGAAACATTCGTTGGTGGAATATCCAAAGATTCGATGGTATTCACAGCATTCAACCCGATTTCCTCCTCCTTTTTTGCTTTTGAGTGGTTGAGTTGGGGGTATCTTTTCGGTATGGCATACTTCTCGGTAGACATCTGCAAGAGATACCCGAAGAGGAGTGTAATTGTGGTATTTCTTAATCTTTTCTCCATGCTGATCTTCTTTTTTCTTGGACTCTTTATCCTTATCTCAGGAGGAGTAGGAGAATCCAGATTTTGAGGTCTCTCCTAGTCGAGAGTTTTCCTCCATGTTGATGTACTTCTCTGCTCGTTCTTGTACTTCATTCAAAGATGTGGGATGTTTTTTTGATATAGAGTGGCTAAAAGGTCCCTCTCGCAAGCCATTGATAAGACCCATAATGGCGGCCTCTGTTGGTAGACTTTGTATGTCCAGACATGCTTTGTTGAATCTTTCCATGTAGCTGCGGAGACTTTCTCAATCGCCTTGTTTGATTCCTAATAGACTTGGGGCGTGCTTAGTTTTGTCTTTTTGGATGGAGAATCTGGTCAGAAACTTCTTGGCTAAGTCGTCAAAGCTTGAGATGGACCTAGGGGGCAGATTATCGAACCATTTAATTGATGTCTTTGTTAAAGTAGTCGGGAAGGCTTTGCAGCGGACTGCATCTGAGGCGTCGGTGAGGTACATTCTACTTCTGAAATTACTGAGATGATGGCTAGGATCTGCTGTGCCATCGTATAAAGTCATGTCGGGAAGTTTGAAGTCCTTTGGGATTTTGGTCCTCATGATCTCTTTGGTGAATGGGTCTTGGTCCTTACAGGAGCTATCTTCATGACCGGATCGAGTAGTTTTGGCTTTGAGATCTGCTTCGAGTTTTAGGAGCTTTTCCTCTAACTCGCGGCGTAGCCTAACTTCCCTTCGTAGGTCTCTCTCAGCTTCTCGTTGATGCTCCACCTCTTTTTTTAGTTGTTTTAGGCGGTCTTGAAGTGCCTCCATAGCTTCCGTGTTTAGTGAATTCTTGTCTTTGTTAGGTTGAGGAGTATCTTTTGGTGTGGTGTCTGCGTTCTTGTGCGGCGTCCTGTCTTCTAGATCAGAGTCATGGTCGTTGTCAAGGTTATCCGCCATGATGATGGGATGACTTTCAGGTCCCCGGCAATGGCGCCAATGTTCCGAGGGTTACCTGAAACTGTAGGTCGATCCCGGATGAGATCTTCTGTGCTGGTCGGAGATGACGTGTCCGGCTTGTGGGCGGTGGCCGGAGCTGTCATGTCCGACTTGTTGAACTGGCGATGCTGATGATCCTTTGTCACTGGAGGGTGGTGGTACCTGCAAGGGACTCCGATGCTTAAGTTAGCATGGGTATTAAGCAGGTTTGGGTTAAGTACTGAAATCGTCCCTAAGGTAAGTGGCGAAAATTAAATTCGTCCCCGACGTTTTTTTGCTTTTAAAATCATTCCGAACGTTCAGAAACACTTTAAAATCATCCTTTCCCAAATTTTTGGACAAAAATACCCTTGACTATTAATAAAAATAAAAATAAAAACCCTACATGGTGGTGATGGTGGTGGTGGTGGTGTTGATGGTGATTGTGGTGGTAATGTTGGTGGCAGTGGAGGTGGTGGGTGAGGAAGGTGAAGAGGAGAATGATGATGATGAGGGTATTTCAGTCCAAAAATTTGGGAAAGGATGATTTTAAAGTGTTTCTGAACGTTCGGGATGATTTTAATAGCAAAAAAACGTCGGGGACGAAGTTGATTTTCGCCACTTACCTTAAGGACGATTTCAGTACTTAACCCAAGCAGGTTTTTAGTAGAATCAGAGTATGAGTTATACCTGGGTGCTCCAGTGTATTTATAATGGTGTAGAGTGACCTTTCTGGGGATAAGATAGTTATCTTATCTTATCTTATCTTTGAGTGAAGTCATCTTATCTTTTAAGGGAACCGCCCTTATCTTTCTAGGCTTTGGCTGTCTTTAGATTTTGGGCTGTGTTCCTTTGTTTGGGCCTTCTTGGGCCTCTGTAGTGATTTGGCCGAGCTCTTTGGAGAAGAGGTCGGGTAGTCTGACCTGGAGAGGTCGGTCGACTTGTCGCTAAACATTCCGGGTTGGACAGCTTGACCCAGGATATGAACAATACCCAAACTTTGTTTGGTAAATATAGGAGGAATTGTAGCATAAATGACTCAAAATTGATCTTGAATGTGTGATAAAAATGTATTTAAATAGAGGGTTTGAAACTGTCATTTATGAAAGGTTTATGCAAATTTTTAGACAATTGTTTGCTGTTCGATAATTATTTATGGTTGAGAGGTTAGATCTCCATTTTCAAAATGTAAAACTACATAGTTTAAGTCTACTAGTGATATTAAATATTCGTGATAAGTACTTTTTTAATCCCATGGTGTAGGATGAAAATCAAAATCGTTCTTAATATTTTTTTTTCAAAATCATCATTAGCTTAATTTAATTTTGAAATCATCCTTTTATAAAAAAGATGATCATTTTGGACCATTTTACCTTTAGAGATGAAGAAAGGATATTGATGTTTAAAATTTCTTTCCACGATAAAATAATAGAGATCCAATAGTTGTCGCCATCGAGCCCAAAGGGGCAGGTTTTCATTCTACCTGACCTCGACCTATCCTACTTTAATCAGTATTGAATCTGCCTTCCCCTACTCGTGGGTAGTACAAAAGGGAATCTTAACCGGCCCCGTGAGTACATGCCTTATCCCTACCCGCTTCTATAACCATTAAAATTTAGCAAACAAAATTAAATTTTACAATTTATATAACAAAAATCACTTCCACATATAAATTAAACAAAAATAGGGACGGATTTTCACCCTACTCAACCCCGCCTCGCATCGAGGCTGATAATTATCCACTCCGACTGAATAGGACCGGGAAAGGTAGGACACCTGTGAATCTGGATAGTGTTGCCACCCCTAAGGAAAGAAAAAGGATAGGATTAGAGAGATATGAGTAAAATGGTCTAAAACTTATCATCTTTTTAATAAAATGATCATTTTAAAAATAATTTTAATGTCAAGAATGATTTTGAACAAAAAAAACTACATTAAGAATAATTTTATTTTTCATCTCAAATTGTAGAAACTAAAATAGTACTTATCCCTTAATATTATGATAAAGGGGTTTGAGCCAAAATTATTGGTTTTGAATTCAATGCGGTGAAGGAAGTTTAGAAGTTGGGAGTAGTTTTTGGAATAGGCAGTTATTCTTATAATAATAAAGTATCGAGTATAGTTTCAACAGCTTACTCTAATAGAGAAGGAAGAGGAACTTAATCCTGATGTACAAATAGTTTGCCGCATGTTAGAATTGGTACGCAGGTCTTTTTGGACAGAATCTGTTTACTTATAATTGTCAATTACTACAAAAATGTTATAAGCAATAAATCTGAAAACACAACTCACAATATTTGTTTGACCAAATGGTGACATTAGTTAGAGAAGTCACCTTGAATCTAAGTGATATTTTCAAAACCTATTACAAGGGCAATTTAGTAAGAGCCTCAGAAAAGCATGAGGCTCAGATTGTTGAGCAGGCCTAAAATCCACTGATCACAAAAGACGAGGTGTAGATGCAAACAACAAGTGGACGCAAGCTTAGGAGGACCTACATGGTCGGACGTGTCTACACCACCATTACTCCACATTTTTATATGTTGACGTGGCAGAAAATTGCCGATTAAGAATTTATAGTAGGAATAACGTTGCAAGTACAGTTCTTAACCGACGAAAATTCTGCTTATCAATTTAGAAAGATTTGTCACAAATTGAGAATAAAAATACTGGGAGTAGAAATCCCAGGTCGTCTCCCAACGAGTTGACAAAAGGGTGCGAGTTATTGGTCAGGAGTTTTCCGAGAAATTTTAGAGTTGGAGAATAGAAAAAATAAATAATTATAAATTAAAGCAATGAAAATTAACAAGAGGTTTTATGTAATTGAAATAAAAAGCCTTGACCCGGAGAAGATTAATCGGAAGTTCTATCCTTGTTGGATTTTTCCAAGTGTAATAGTAAGAGGTTATTGTTCTACTTAGTCATCCCTTACCTGATAAGGGAAAGTCAAGTAACTAACTAACCAACTCTGAACCTCAAGTCCTAATCCTCTCCTAAGGAAGGATTAGAGTTAGAGACTAGAGAGTCAGCCAACAACTTCCAATTAAAATTAACACTTGAGTGTTCCAACTCAAGGTTTTCCTATTAATCAACTCCAAAGTCAAGTTAGGAGTCTACTCCATTGACATGAATATAACGTTCACAGACATATAAAAGGAATAAGAAGAAGACCTGATAAATTAAATAATAACTGGAAATTAATTAAAGGTAAAAATAATTCTTTACATTAATAAATTTCAAAACCATAAACATCCATATCTGAACAGGGTTAATGGGCAATTAAAAAGTCAAGGGAATAAGAGAACAAACTAGAATAATAAAGGCTTCAGCGGAGCTAGTGACTCTTCTCAATATCCAAAATCAAAAGCATAAAACTAGAAATCTATGAATGTGAAGAACCCTAGAGGAAGTAGTGATTTTCTCTCTAAGATTCAAAGTTAAAAAACTAAAACTATGCGTAATATGAATGTGTCTTGAGTCTCTGCTTGTCCCCTCGCTCTAGTCTGTGTTTCTGGGCCGAAAACTAGGTCCAAACTCAGACCAAAATCGCCCCCAACGTCTTCTGCGTTTTCTGTACGTGGTGCATGTCACGTGTACGCGTCAGGTACACGCATGCATCGATGATCCTTTTCGCGTATCACGCGTACGCGTCAGGTACGCGCACGCGTCGATGTGCAAAGCATCAATTCACGCGCGCGCGTCAGGTACGCGCACGCATCGATCCTCGCTGGTCATCTCCTTGATTGAAGCTTAAACCAAATAGTAAGTGATTTTTGTGTGTGGTTCGGGTATTTCGACAACAATTCGAGTTTCTCAATCTTTGCTTAGTCTCATCTCCTTCTCCAAATAATGAGACAATAATCGTTGTTGTTGATCACCAAATTTCAGTTCCTCTTCCGTTACTCATTCTCGGGTTCAAGAGGGAACCTTCACCAAAAATTCTGCTCATCCTTGTTTAATTTAAAGCTTGCCCGTGGATGATCATCTTACTTTTTGTTTTCTTCAGTCTCTCTCTCAACTGTAGCTCTCCATGTTTCTTTAATTTCGAAGAATTTGATGAATTTTTGAAGTGTTTTGGGGGAAAGAGGGGGGAGGGGGTTGAGCATCCAAGTGAGTGTATACTGTATACATTAAAGGATGATTTTTCTCCTTACCTGTGCCTCTTTACAAGTGTGGGTGAGTGGAGGTAACTTGGTGGAGCAGAGATTTTTTCGACACGTGTCGCGTATGTCCAAGTATTTTAGTTTATCCATCTTTAAATTCAAACTTTTTTTAAAATATTTCAAATAAGCCCTAAAAGAATCGTAAAATCAAACATCACAAATAAGTCATAAACCCAATCATTGCAATTTTAATCACATAGGGATAGAATTGTAATTAATAGAAGTTTTGGATCAAAGTGTAACTATTTTTGTAGGGTTAATATTTAAATTAATCTAAAAAATTACGAATTAATCATATTCGTCCTCTAGTCATTCCATTAACAATTTTCTTCAAAGATTAATATTGTAAAACGTTAATTAATAACATATATAATACTTGATATATCTAATTAGATATTGACCAAATATGTTTATGAAAGTTTATTAATTTAGTCATTTTCTTCAATTACAAAATACTTATTCCTAATATGATCTAGTGACTAAATTGATAGATTTTCTTAAACATATTTAGTTAACGTCTAATTAAACATGTTACTTGTCATGTATGTTATTAGTTAGCATTTTATGTTATCAATTATTGACAAAAATTATAAGTAGAGTAACTGAAGGATAGATATAATTAATTCGTAATATTTGAAAGACCAATTTGATTGAAAAAATTTTTAAGAACAAATTTAAAAAATGTCTTATTTTTCAAAAATTAATTTGACTATTAATCCTATTTTTGTACAAACGATTATATTCAAATTTTTAAACACGTAAATTATAATATAATCTAATCTTAATCGTTTTCTCTTGAAGAAAGAAAACAGGTTGATTCCTATTTTTAAGAAATAAAACTCTACGTTTTAATTAAAATGAAATTTTGAAAAAATTATGATGTTACACCCTGTGAAATGTACGAAAAATGAAAGAGACTATTTTTTGTAATCTGTAAAATGTAAAACAGATAAGATGAAAAGAAGGCTCATATTCATGGAATTAATTTGTACGAGCCATTTGGAGAAAATTCATGTTTTGGAAAATCAAATAGAAATTTTCATCTTATAATTTTGAGCAAGTAATAAATTAAAGACAACTTATTAAAAAAAATATTCCTTTAAATT
>NC_029789.2:95404063-95404391 GCF_000816755.2 Arachis ipaensis | reverse complement strand
AACGACTTCAATAATTCTAAAAGATATAATTGTCATGATAAAATGGTGTTTGAAATTTTATTTTTTGTGAAAAAATAACTCTAAAATAGACAAGTGATAAACAAATTCCAAAGTATTTAAAAAAATGTGACAAAAATTAACATACTTTTTTTGCAGGTGCTCAATGACTTTCTTATTTGTAAACAATTTATGCATTTTATCAAATTTTTTATGAGAATATTTAAATAGAAGGTGTATAAAAAAACTTTAGCAAATTCAATTTCTAGAAACCTTTTCAATTTTTTAAACAAAAAAATTCAGTTATTTACAAGAAAAAGAAGGACAAAAG
>NC_029789.2:95385296-95403840 GCF_000816755.2 Arachis ipaensis | reverse complement strand
CGTTCTCTCCCTCTCTCTCTCTCTCTCTCTCTCTCTCTCTCTCTCTCTCTCTCTCTCTCTACTTCACCACATTGAAGCATATCTTGCTAACATAGATAAAAGGTAATTTGTCTTACACCTTGAGTAGGCATATCCATTTGTTCAACAATCTTCTTTATTTGTGACTCAAAAACCCATATCCAACTTCCTATCTGCCTCATCTAGTGCAAGATATCTGATCATCTGAAGTGAAACTCTAGCTCTCTCCAGCAAATCTACCAGTCTTTCAGGAGTTGCGAATATATATATATATATCAATCAGATACTAAATGTTCATACTGCCATTGATAAATAAAATATTATATTATGGGCTATACAGCATCTAGACTCTAGCCTACAAATTGGATCAATTCAGCCAAATTTGCAGCAAGAACAAAAGCACACCAACTATAGTGACATGTTTATAAAATTTCTAGATACTCTCAAACTGTGATTGGTAATTTATGGCTAATTAGCACATCTTCACATTTTCAAAGAAACTGTAGTTCATAAACACTCATACCATATCTCATTAGGTGGAGAACATAGATCATTCAATGGAGCAACTACGACAAAAATTGAAGCATCTATCAAAAATAGCATCAATAGTAGCATAACTAATCCTAGGTAAAAGAGAACAGAGAACCAAAAAAAGATCAACAATTGAAAAGAAACCTGATGGTTTATTGGAGCTCCGCCATAAGCAACAACCACCTTAGCTCCTGTTTGATATGCAAACTTCCTAGCCTTGTCATGTATCTGAAACTAAATCACAACATTTCCCATATATTTTCACTGCAAAACTGCACCAAATTTAAATATGTCCAAAACAAAGCTCAACTCAATGGTAATAAGAGATGAGTGTTTGCTCTTCATCAATGAGCGTATACTCAATAAATGATGTTATGCTCAAAGGCCATGCTCTTCAGATTCTTATGAGTAGCAGCATCTGTGGAGTTAGGCCTCAAGAAACAGGAACATCAAATTCATGTTCCTTCAACTTGTCCCTTGAGAAATCACAGATAAATCATGTTGCTGCTCAGTCTATTTCCACAACAATATTGTCTAGTTCCACTATCATGGAGAAACATAATCATTATGTGATTTCATTGGCATGCCAAAGTATGAACATGAGGCTTTTGGTACCTAAACCAAAAGCACTACTCCCTAAAGTTAAGAGTACTATGGGATCTATGACTTGGCCAAGTGGCTTTCTTCTTGGATTTCTTGTATGTAATTCAAATTCTAAACCTACAAATTCTGATGAGTCTGAAGATGATGGGAATGAGAGAGATGAGTTTAATGAGTCAACTATCAAATTATCACATGTCAAGAAAGTTTACACAGATTATTATGTTATAGGTATAAGCTGCACATTATTCTGCCCTATATACAAATGAATTAATAGACTAATAATTAAGAACATAAGCATATACACATTTAATAAAACCAAATTATTCCCAGAAGTCCATCTAAAATATGAGGAACAAAATTAAAAATGTCTAGCCATAATTTTGACACAAATAAAAAATATTATGCATAAAATTGAATAAAATTAAATGTTAAAAAATAGTTTTGAGGAAAATCACAAACACTATAGAACAAAAAATCTATTTTATCTTTTATAATATTTGAGAAACATTAAATTTTATACCAATAATTTCTTTAGTACAGAATTTTAAAGCAGATCATAGGCATCTTCACAATTATTATCCGTGAGAATGGTGCACTGAGATCCAACCTAGATCAATAACAATACAAGGTAGAAAATGAACGAATCAATTAAAAATAAAATTGAAACCATCCTTGCATTATACTTGAATAACAATTGTTTATTATTATTGAATCTAGTTTTTTTCTAATTGATGAAGTATTTAATGCTACCTCGCCGGTAGTGGTTAGGATATCTTTTCCAACCACAAGGATAGTCACTTGGCCAATCACCAAAAGATTTTTCCATGTCCACCTGCAAACAAGGTTCAGCTACCTTCCTTACTATATCAGCAAAGTAATCAAAATTCAATAGTCAAAACCCATCCGACTTACTGTTATGCATATGATGATATTCAAAATTAAAGCTATAGATCATTGAAACTTTTGCAAAACTACAATTTCTACTTGTCATATTCTGCTTCACTTATAGTGAAAGTAGTCTGTCAATGCATGTTTATTTTCTTGTTCAAAAGATAAAAGTCAAAAGGTAACATCATCAGCGAAAAGCAATGCAGAAGCATCAAGACCAGAGTGGTGAAACAGCCATGCAGCTTGCCTCGGCTTCAACATGGAGCTTTGCTTCACGTTCTTTGTCTGATAATTTAAGAACATAAGCATATACAAATGAAGTTTGTGATAATGTTGGCAGAGCTGGATGGCAAAAAGTGCATGAACTTGGACACGTACATAACAAGATTGCTTGCATTTGATATATATTATGACGCCAGCAAAAGTAACCAACCTAAAATGAAGGAAGCTGCAAGCATTCCACCATGAACTCCTCTTATGGCAGGTCTGTTCCTCCAATCTGTGTACCCTTCCCATACCTGCACCTGTGCTTCATCCTAAACATTTTACAATATATATATATATATATATATATATATATATATATTAAAATTGTTGTGACCTTTAGTTATTCTTTGCTTTATGGTATGAGGTGAGACTTAGGATAATTAGGGGGTTACAGCGCGTTGCGAGGAGAAAGCCACGGAGGCCGCGCATCGTGAGTGGAGAAGTCGCCATGGATCTTAGTAGTTGATCGCGCGTCGTGAATGGGGGATCGCCGGTACAGATGCGTCGGAATGGTGGACGACAGCGACAGAACGCGTGGAATAGGCCGTGCAGCGCGACGGTGGTCGGTGGGCAGCGACATCGAAAATGTGTGGAGACGGCGGATTTGTGTAAAAATATATATATATATATATATATATATATATATATATATATATATATTATATGGTGTTAATTATTATAATAAGAACTAAGATATAAGAGTAAAGGATCAATCAACGAAGGTTTTGAAGTGTGTTACCTTGGCTAATATATCCGGTGAGTTTATCTTAATTAATGTTTATGAAGCTAATAATAAGGAAAAAAGATATAGGTGGCATGCACAATTATAATATTGCTACTTCTAGTACTAGTTCTTTGCTGAAATGGAAGCACTAGGAGTTATCTCTAATGACATAACATTCATTGCAGTTCTTCATGCTTGTAGCCATGCCGGATTGGTTCAAGAAGGAAAGAGGCTGTTTTGCAGAATGGTTAATGAATTCAGTTTGGTCCCAAAGATTGAACACTATGGCTGTATGGTAGACCTTCTCGGTCGAGCAGGATCACTCAAAGAAGCTCAAGAACTAATTAAGGACATGCCTATGAGGCCAAACTCGACCATATGGGGATCTTTTCTTGCTACTTGCAAAGTTCACAAAAATGTGAACCTTGCTGAATGGGCTGCAAAACAGTTTCTATCATTAGAATCCGAAAAATGTGGATACAATCTCCTAATGTCAAACATCTATGCTGCATCAAACAGATGGAAAAATGTTGCTGATATAAGAAGAGCTATGAAGGATGCAGGGATTCATAAAGAACCAGGTTTCAGCTCCATTGAAGTGCATGGAACGATTCATGAATTTGTAACGGGAGATAGAGAACACCCAAAAACACCAAAGATTTATGAAATGATTGCTGGATGAGAGAAAAGCTAGAACATGCTGGATACACTCCAAATGTATCTGTTGTTCTGAAGAACATAGATATGGAGGAAAAAGAGAGTGCAGTAAATTATCACAGTGAAAAACTTGCAATGGCTTATGGTTTGATTAGCATAGGTCCTGGAATTCAGCTTCGGATTTTGAAGGATCTCCTAACTTCAACTGCAGAGAGCAAAATATTTCACATAACAGAGATGCATGATAAGATCATAACGATAAACAAAAAACGTCTGGAGATAGAATATGTAAATTCTTCTATGAAACTTAACAACAGCAGACAAAATAGAATATGTAAATTCTTCTATGAAACTTAACAACAGCAGACAAAATAGCCTTGTGATAGTATTTTCTAAAAGAGACAGGTAAATGTTAAAAGAAATATCCTATATATCCATGCCAGATTACAGAACATACCTTACTTCATTTCTGTCTCCCATGTGATAGCATCTCATAAGTCCTGTGCTCTATAACTTCCATCATCAAAGTATTATCAATTAACGCTACTAGCTCACAAACCCCAATTTCCAATCCCTAGATTGCTTCATAACATGGCAATGCAAAAACAATGAATTGATTGAAGTTAATTTCAAAATACAACCCCAACAGAACATGCAAAGCAAAATTAACACCAATCCAAACGAACACTTAGAGATTAGAAGAAACAAAAAATTGAAAAAACTAACCACTCGTATTCTTGAGAAGATAATATACTGGCAACTTGATCGGAAGCTCACAACGAATCAAGCAACCATTCTCCCATACATTTCTCCGAATGTTCTTCTTCAACAACTGAATCAACCTCTTCGAGGCTATTCGATTTTCCACTCTCCGACACGAAAAATTTCAGCTCGCCAGAACCGGCGGCAACTGTTCCGATCACCGGTCGATTATCCCCTTGCTCTTCACCGTATAGAAGCTTCCTCATTCTGCGAGAAGCATGAACTGCCGCTTGAGCGTCGGCACCGGTTCCGTAAGCAAGCGCTCCAATTACTTCAAAGCCTTTAGGAATCAATGTCCGAAGCTCCTCTGTTTACAAATTCCAAAATGCGAGACAGAGAAAAAGTTGAAGTGAATTTAAGATTTGAAATTGATAGAGAGAGAGAGAGAGAGAAGGAAAACCTGATTCTTTGTGGAGATCATCGGAGGAGAGGCGAAGGAGGAGGGAGAGATCATCCTGATGCGATGGTGGCACGGCGGCGATGGAGAAGGAATGTTGAAGTATGCGAGGAGTGAGTTGGGGAAAATAAGGGTTAGTGAAAATTGAAATGGTGAATTTGGGGAAATGAAGGAAACGCGGGGAGTGAGTGGGGGAAATTTATTTTATTGATAAAAATCGACAGCATATCCGTCGATTTTAATTTGAAAAAAAAAATGACGTCTTGGCCGTCGATTTTATACATTAAATCTGTGCCATCTATTTAATTTTAAAAAGTGATTAAGACCGTTTAAATTTATCGACGACAAAATGTGTCGATATTTTAAATAATAAAATAGACGCTAGGTTCGTCGATTTTAAAATAAAAGTATTTTTCACCCACAGCTCGTCGACAATGTGTCGATAATGAGAAGATGGTTAAAGGATTACCAAAAAAATCGACGACTTTGCTATCGATTTTAATATTTTATTTTTAATTATTTTTTTTAATAATATCGACAGAAGAGATAGCCGTCGATTTTTAGCGTCGAAAAATACACTTTTTCTTATAGTGATGATTCTTAGCGGAAAATTTGAATAACTCAACATTGGGAGGATGATGACATTTGTTCGGAGTCTTTGGCTTATGAGAATTGTCTACGCATTTATTGAAAAGTGAAAACTATAATCTTACCGCACATTTATTAATAATTTGTATTTTTTAGTATCAGGAATATAAATTTTTGGGTGCTATTTTAATAATTTGAGCTACAACTTTTGATACAATCACCAAATTATTTTAATTCACTTTGTGATTCATACCTATTTGTAAAGGTTATTATGGTGGGTTGTATTTAGATTATGGAGCATATATTAGCATTAGTATATTTACATATACCAAGATGTTTGCAATATTGGATTTATAGTTTGACTTTCTACTTATAATTCTAAATTATTAATTTTTTATTTGTTTGAACTCTTGTTAGAGGTTATATTCGGAGATTTTATATTATTTAATGGTTTTAAAATAGAGTTTTTATTTTGGTTTCTTATAGTATTATTCGGTTGGTAGGTCAAAAATAAATTTATTATAGATTAGAGTTTTATGTAAGGGTTTGTCATGGATTGTTGTCCGTACAAAATGAGATTCAAACTCTTAACACTTACTTAAGTAAATGAGTGAGCAAACCATTCAACTATTTCAAATTGGTTCTTCAAAACTGAAGTTAATTCACTAAATTGAAAATTTTACTTAATTTATATTTAATGTACAATTTTATCATTAATTTCATATTTTAGTGAGATTTTATTTTATTATCTATTCATACTCAACATGGCTAATAAAAGTGGATTTTTCATTCGAAAGGAATAATAATTATAAGATTGTAAAGATTGTAGTTCAATTAATAAGACCACTTTTTTCATAAAGAGGTTTAAAGAAGAAAAAAAGAGGTATTTTAGAATACCTCATTTTGCCATTTTGGTATATCTTATTGATTTTAATCGGAATCTTTCAATTGTATAAAACTTCTGAAACTAATGTGTTATTTGAGACATTGCCATTTACTTAATACATTCTTTATTTTTTTAAAGGTGACAGCTTACGTGTCGATGCTTTTATATGAAATTAATAATTAAAAATTATTAAATGATAGTTTAATGAAACATATCTAATCATCTAAGAATTAATTATCAAATTTAAATAAAGACATATCTAATTGTATGCACGTGAGTTTCCAGCTATTTTTAAATCAAGAATCCATCAATAATAGAAGAGTTCTTAAACCATTATATCACTTGAGCATCATTTTTGTACGTTCTTATTAATTTAAACCAAGAACCCATCAATAATATAATAAATTCCAAACTAGTGTACGACTTGAGAGGCTGGCATTAGTTTCTAGTTATGAAGTACATACATTTTGTTAAATTGTTGTGTTCATGTGATGGATACATTTTAGACACAATATTTACTGATATTCGTTTGATATGTATGTATACTGTATTCAAATTGTCTTAATAAAAAATAAAAAATTTTTTACCGAACACACTTGATCACATCTAAATACCATTACGTGTCAGCTTGTCTAATCTTATTCTTAATATATATTTTTGAAATAATTTAGATATGGTATATATTATTATTTATTAAAATAAAAATTATTTTAAATACTTGATATAATTAAAATAAGACAATAAAAATAATTAAAAAAATTAAATTAAACTTTAATACTAATAAAATATCAAAATATCGTTACGATTTATCTAAAAAATACTATAACAATTTTCTCAAATAAATAAAATGGCCCTCATATTTTTCTGATTACACATTTTCAGGAACCCAGACGCAATTGCATTTTTTTGACGAATCTATAGAAACCGCTACTGCCAGCAACGGATTAGGGTATAATGTAAACCACTACTGGCAGCCGCGGTTTACAAGCAAGGGTATTTCAACAGAAACCGCTATAGGCAGTAGCGGTTTCTGTGCAGCAGCGTTTGACTATAAACCGCTACAGGCAGTAGCGGTTTATGCATTGGAAGCAAGCAACGTAAACCGCTAGAGGCAGTAGTGGTTTACTTGGAGGGGACGTCGAGGCTAGTTGCCTATAAATACCCCTTCAATGCATTATTGAGTTGAGAAGAGTCTCATATCTCACAAATGGATGGGGAGGAGTGTTTTGTTGCTTTGGTGCATTGTTCTGGGAAAATAAAAATAAAAAAAAGCAAAAGGCACGGGGTTAATTTCACAGATAGGGAACCCCTTAGTGTTTTTATTCGGTTGTCAAGTACGTTGGCAGAAATAAAATAGAGCATATTACAAAAGTTTGGTGTGTGCGGGACCAAGTGGATTAAGAAATTGTTCTACAAGATTCCCATTGCCATTGTGGCTGCTGGGGTGAAGTATGAGACGTTTGTCATAGGGTCCGATGAAGACTTGTAGGTCTTGTTTCACCGTCGGCGGAGTTTTCCGGAGGTCAGAATACCGGAGTTGTTTGCGAAGTTGGAGGATGGCGTCGACAGCTCTAGGGCATCTGTGCCAAATCCCCAGTCGACGATGATGGGTGGTGCCTCAACATCAATGCCAGCGGTAGCACTTTCCGCTCCGATCCAGGATCCTCCATGTGTTGCGATTGGTACTGCTGTTGTGCCTGTTGGTGTCCCCAATTTTGACTATGAGGTTGGACCAGATCGTGTTGGACGGTCATCTGCTTGACCTTATTCGGTGGAGGCAGCTCACCGAATAAATCCTGAAACCGCTCCCAGGCTGGTCGGCCACCCTCCATGAAATTTTCAAACTCTGCAAGGCAACCACTGACAGCCCTCCCATCAATAGGCAACCCAAGCTGAAACGCCACATCTTGTAGTGTCACTGTGCACTCTCCAAAAGGCATATAGAAAGTATGAGTCTTGGGACGCCACCTCTCAATGAACGCACTAACCATATGCTCATCCAACCAGAACCAACGATTGTTTAGCCTGGCCAAGTGGTACAAACCATCCCTCTCTAAATAAGGTATGATTCTGTCATGCATTGGCATATTTTGTTGTCGCCTCACACTGTAGATACACCTACTTGTCTGCACCATGCACGAAAGACATCCACAACGTTATTCAAATTTACATGCAACACGGAAAAATCTTAACTTATTCGACCGAATAAATAAATAAATATTGCCACACAACAACACAACTAAACAATTAATTAATTAAAATATTATTAAAAGTATAATATAATATAAAATAATCAAATAAATAAAATGCCCTCATATTTACCTGATTACATATTTTGAGAAGCTCAGACGCAATTGTATTTTTTCACTAATCTATAGAAATCGCTATAGGCAGTAGCGGTTTCTGTGCAGCAGCGTTTGACCATTAACTGCTACAAGCAGTAGCGGTTTACGTGGAAGGGGGCGCCGAGGCTGGTTGCCTATAAATACCCCTCCAATGCATTGTTGAGTTGAGAAGAGTCTCATTTCTCACAAATAGAAGGAGATGAGTGTTTTGTTGCTTTAGTGCTTTGTTCTGGAAAAATAAAAAAAAAGTAATAGGCACGAAGTTAAATTTACAGATAGGGAACCCCTTAGTGTTTTTATTCAGTCATCGAGTACGTTGGAAGAAATAAAACAGAGCATATTACAGAAGCTTGGTGTGTGCGGGGCCAAGTGGATTAAGAAATTGTTCTACAAGATTTCCATTGCCGTTGTGGCTGCCGGGGTGAAGTATGAGACATTTGTCATAGGTCCGATGAATACTTGCAGGTCTTGTTTCACTGTTGGCGGAGTTTTCCGGAGGTCAGAATATCGGAGTTGTTTGCAAAGTTGGAGGATGGCGTCGACAGCTCTGGGACATCTGCGACAAATCCTCAGTCGAAGATGATGGGTGGTGCCTCCACGTCAATGCCAATGGTAGCACCTTCCAGGATCCTCCATGTGTTGCGATTAGTACTACTGTTGTGCCTGTTAATGTCCCTGATTTTGACTCTAAGGTTGGACCATATCGTGTTGAAAATGCCACGCGAGATGATGATTCAGCGGATGAGCCGGTCGACATTGTTGGGGACAGTGAGGAGGATATTCCGAGCATGACACATAGACCCCAAGGAGCATCCGGTTCCGGCACACAGCAATATCTTCCACATTTGTCAGTGTTGAACTTGGAAGCCATTGGCGAACAGTGAGAGATGGGGGAGACGTATGTGGGTCAGGGTCTGCATGATGAATCCGGGTTGGCGGAATTTCGTCTCGGCCAATCATTCCAGAGTAAGGAGGAAGCCGTGCTGAGTGTGAAGGATTACAGCATCCGGTGTGGAGTTGAGTACCGGGTGATGGAATCGGACCATTTGAAATACTAAGGGAAGTGCAAGGAGTTTGAAAAAGGGTGCACGTGAATGATCCGTATCGCACTGAGGCAGCGCAAGAACTCGTGGGAAGTTAGGAGGTACAACGGACCGCACACGTGTTTGGCCACATCCATATCGAGCGACCACAGACAACTTGATTATCATGTCATCTGTGCAAGGATCTTTCCATTGATCAGAGCGGATACGTCGGTTACGATTAAAGTGTTGCAGGAAGCGATTAAGTCCAGCGTTATTCAAATTTACATGCAACACGGAAAAATCTTAACTTATTCGACCGAATAAATAAATAAATATTGCCACAAAACGACACAACTAAACAATTAATAAATTAAAATTTTATTAAAAGTATAATATAAAATAAAAGAAAATTATTAACAATATAATATAAATCTTTTTCAATTACTGTTACAATAGTTCAATATGGTCCAACCGTGGTTGAACCGTAGTCGAACCGGTTACGTTAAGTATAAAATAACATTATTAAAAGTATAATATAAATCTTTTAAAATTTAAATTCAACCATTTATATAAAAATAAAATATAAAATTTCATAACCTACCCACTAACTAAACTAAATTTCATGGCCAGATGACTGGTTCTCGGTTAATCCGGTTGAACCGGCCGATCCAGTCCTGTTTTAGTAACATTAATCTATTCTAGCATATACACCCTACATTTAAAATTTAACATTCATCATTCATATAAAAATAAAATATAAAATTTCATAACCTACCCACTAACTAAACTAAATTTCATGGCCAGATGACCGGTTTTACCGGCCGGTCGAATTAAAATTAGTAAAAGTATAATAGAAATATTTAAAAATTTAAATTCAATCATTCATATAAAAATAAAATATAAAATTTCATAACCTACCCACTAACTAAACTAAATTTCATGGCCAGATGACCGGTTTTCAGTTGAACCGGCCGGTCCAGTCTGGTTTTTGAAACATTAATCTATTCTAGCATCTACACCCTACATTTAAAATTTAAATTCAATCCTTCGTATAATAATAAAATATAAAATTTCATAACCTACCCACTAACTAAACTAAATTTCATGGCCAGATGACCGATTTTCATAACATTAATCTATTCTAGCATCTACATCCTACATTCCATAACCTATCTAACAGATGTTAATTCTGAGATAAATAACATAAAGCTAACCTCGTCGGCAATGGCACCGGCAACGTGGGCAACACCGTTCAGCCGGTACAAGCTCTATTCGTCTGCTATGCTCTCTGCCTCAAGTCAGCGGTCGAAAAATTTCTAAAACCCTCCTCCAAGTGCTCCTCCTTCTCTCTACAAGTTTTCTCTCTCTAGGCAACCCCACAAAAGCACAAATGAAATC
The DNA here is from genome assembly GCF_000816755.2 of Arachis ipaensis. Classification (NCBI taxonomy): domain Eukaryota; kingdom Viridiplantae; phylum Streptophyta; class Magnoliopsida; order Fabales; family Fabaceae; genus Arachis; species Arachis ipaensis. The sequence goes on along the minus strand of NC_029789.2, from coordinate 95,392,751 downwards.
CACGATTGCAAGCCACGGATTATATAGACGCTCCCTTCATGTAAACTGCTACTGCCTCTAGCGGTTTACGTTGCTTGCTCCCAATTCATAAACCGCTACTTGTAATACCCTAATTACCCTAAGCCTTACCTCTAGCCATAAGGCAAAGGTTAATCAGAGGTTACAACAATCCTAAGGCTTATACATATTTATATATAGAAGGAAATAATATAATCTAGAAGCCTGATGAAGGAGTAAGCTCAAAACAGAATTTCAAAAGCGCGAAACGTTCACACGAAGCTAATGCACAAGGTACAGAAGATAGATGCAAAAGAATGAAATATATATAGATATGATAGTTGGTGCACGGAATTGTGATCACACTTTTCACAACTCCAATACAACTCCAGCAAGTGCATTGGGTCGTCCAAGTAATACCTTACGTGAGTAAGGGTCGATCCCACGGAGATTGTCGGCTTGAAGCAAGCTATGGTCATCTTGTAAATCTTAGTCAGGCGGATTCAAATGGTTATGAGGTTTTGATAATTAAAAGATAAATAAAACATAAAATAAAATAAAGATACTTATGTAATTCATTGGTGGGAATTTCAGATAAGAGTTTGGAGATGCTTTGTTGCTTCTGAACCTCTGCTTTCCTATTGTCTTCTTCTAATCATGTGTGCTTCCTTCCATGGCAAGCTGTATGATCCTCTCGGATGAAAAATACCAGGTACGGTTTCTGCATGGCTAATCAACTGTCGGATTTCTCGTCTCGGATGAAAAATACCAGGTACAGCTACCGCACGGCTAATCATCTGTCGGTTCTCACTAGCATCGGAATAGGATCTCTCTATCCTTTTGCACACTGTCACTGCGCCCAACATTTGTGAGTTTGAAGCTCGTCACAGTCATCCCTTCCCAGATCCTACTCGGAATACCACAGACAAGGTTTAGACTTTTCGGATCTCAGAAATGCTGCCAATTGGTTCTAGCCTATACCACGAAGGTTCTAATCTCACGGACCCGGTCCGTGGATTAGAGACCCAAGAGAATATACTCCAGCTGTAGTCCAATGACTATGTTGAACATCATGTAGACCGCTTGTGGTTATCAAGCACACGGATCTTGGCTAAGCGAGTAACGAAGATAGTGGGTGATTGTCACGGGTCACCCCTTCATTCTGACTTAACTGAATTAAGTACGAGAGTATATCTTGGAGAAGAAGTAAGCGTGAATTGAAAGAGAAACAATAGTATTTGCATTAATTCATGAAGAACAGCAGAGCTCCGCACCTTGATCTATGAGGTGTAGAAACTCCACCGTAGAAAATACATAAGAGAAAAAGGTCTAGACATGGCCGTGAGGCCAGCCTCCAATTCCAAAGATGATCAAAAGATATGAATACAATGGTAAAAAGTGCTATTTATACTAAACTAGTTACTAGGGATTACAGAAAATGAGTAACTAAATGCAGATAGTGCATAAATCTACTTTTGGGGCCCACTTGGTGTGTGCTTGGGCTGAGCATTAAGCTTTACACGTGCATAGGCCATTTCTAAAGTTAAACACCAGCATGGATGCCAATTTGGGCATTTAACTCCAGTTTTGGTGCCAGTTCTGGCGTTTTACGCCAGAAAAGGGTCTATGGCTTGTGTTTTACGTCAGTTTGAGCCATCAAATCTCAGGCAAAGTATGGATTATTATATATTTCTGGAAGGCCCAAGATGTCTACTTTCCAACGCAATTGAGAGCGCATAAATTGGGCTTCTGTAGCTCTAGAAAATCCACTTCGAGTGCAGGAGGGTCAGAATCTAACAATATCTGCAGTCCTTTCTCAGCCTCTGAATCAGATTTTTGCTCAGGTCCCTCAATTTCAGCCAGAAAATACCTGAAATCACAGAAAAACACACAAACTCATAGTAAAGTCCAGAAATGTGATTTTTGCATAAAAACTAATAAAAATATAATAAAAAGTAACTAAAACATACTAAAAACTATGTAAAAACAATGCCAAAAAGGATATAAATTATCTGCTCATCACAACACCAAACTTAAATTGTTGCTTGTCCCCAAGCAAATAAAAACAAAATAGGATAAAAAGAAGAGAAAATACAATAAATTTCAAAAATATCAGTGAAGATTAGTTTCAATTAGATGAGCAGGACTAGTAGCTTTTTGCTTCTGAACAGTTTTGGCATCTCATTTTATCCTTTGAAGTTCAGAATGATTGGCATCCATAGGAACTCAGAATTCAGATAGTGTTATTGATTCTCCTAGTTCAGTATGTTGATTCTTGAACACAGCTACTTTATGAGTCTTGGCCGTGACCCTAAGCATTTTGTTTTCCAGTATTACCACCGGATACATAAATACGACAAACACATAACTGGGTGAACCTTTTCAGATTTTGACTCAGCTTTGCTAGAACCCCCAGTTAGAGGTGCCCAGAGTTCTTAAGCACACTCTTTTTTTTTGCTTTGGACCACGACTTTAACCGCTCAGTCTCAAGCTTTTCACTTGACACCTTCACGCCACAAGCACATGGTTAGGGACAGCTTGATTTAGCCGCTTAGGCCAGGATTTTATTCCTTTGGGCCCTCCTATCCATTAATGCTCAAAGCCTTGGATCCATTTTACCCTTGCCTTTTGGTTTAAAGGGTTATTGGCTTTTTCTGCTTGCTTTTTCTTTTTCTTTCTTTTTCTTTATTTTTCGCCATTTTTTTCGCAAGCTTTGTGTTGTTCACTGCTTTTTCTTGCTTTAAGAATCAATTTTATGATTTTTCAGATTATCAATAACATTTCTCTTTCTTTTCATTATTATTTCAAGAGCCAACAATTTTAACATTCATAAACTTCACTATCAAAAATATGCACTGTTCAAGCATTCATTCAGAAAACAAAAAGTATTGCAACCACATAAAAATAATTAAACTATTTTTAAGATAGAATTCAAAATTCATGTACTTCTTCTTTTTCAGAAAACATGTTTTTATTTAAGAAAGGTGAAAGATTCATGGAACATTCATAGCTTTAAGACATAGACAATAAACACTAATGATCATGTAATAAAGACACAAACATAGACAAAACATAAAGCACAAAAACGAAAAACGGGAAAATAAGAACAAAGAAATTAAAGAACGGGTCCACCTTAGTGACAGCGGCTAGTTCTTCCTCTTCAAGATCCTATGGAGTGCTTGAGCTCCTCTATGTCTCTTCCTTGCCTTTGTTGCTCCTCTCTCATGGCCTTTTGGTCCTCTCTGATTTCATGGAGGATGATGGAGTGCTCTTGGTGCTCCACTCTTAGTTGTTCCATGTTAGAACTCAATTTCCCTAAAGAGGTGTTGAGTTGCCCCCAATAGTTGTGTGGAGGGAAATGCATCCCTTGAGGCATCTCAGGGATTTCTTGATGAGGGATTTCCTCATGCTCTTGTTGAGGTCCATGAGTGGGCTCTCTTGTTTGCTCCATCCTCTTTTTAGTGATGGGCTTGTCCTCTTCAATGAGGATGTCTTCCTCTATGACAATTCCGGCTGAATTGCATAGGTGACAGATGAGATGAGGGAAGGCTAACCTTGCCAAAGTGGAGGGCTTGTCAGCCACCTTGTATAGTTCTAGAGATATGATCTCATGAACTTCTACTTCCTCTCCAATCATGATACTATGGATCATGATAGCACGATCCATAGTTACTACGGATTGGTTGCTAGTAGGAATGATAGAGCGTTGGATGAACTCTAACCATCCTCTAGCCACGGGCTTGAGGTCAAGCCTTCTTAGTTGAACTGGCTTGCCTTTGGAGTCTCTCTTCCATTGTACTCTTTTCACACAGATGTCCATGAGGACTTGGTCCAACCTTTGATCAAAGTTGTCTCTTCTAGTGAAAGGATGAGGATCTTCTCTCATTATTGGCAAGTTGAATGCCAACCTTACAGTTTTCGGACTGAAATCCAAGTATTCCCCCCAAACCATAGTGAGCCAATTCTTTGGGTTCGGGTTTACACTTTGATCATGGTTCTTAGTGATCCATGTATTAGCATAGAACTCTTGAACCATTAAGATTCTGATTTGTTGGATGGGGTTGGTGAGAGATTTCCAACCTCTTCTTCGAACCTCACATCGGATCTCCAGATATTCACTCTTTTTGAGCATGAAGGGGACCTCGGAGATCACTTTTTTCTTTGCCACAACTTCATAGAAGTGGTCTTGATGGACTTTTGAGATGAATCTCTCCATCTCCCATGACTCGGAGGTGGAAGCAATTGCCTTCCCTTTCCTCTTTCTAGAGGTTTCCCCGGCCTTAGGTGCCATTAATGGTTATGAAAAAATAAAAGCAGAGCTTTTTTCACACCAAACTTAAAAGGTTTGCTTGTCCTCGAGCAAAAGAAGAAAGAAAGGAGGAGAAGAAGAAGAAATAGAGGAGATATAGGGGTGTTTTGGATTTGGCTAAGGGGGGTAGGAGTGTTTATGATGTGTGAAATTGAATGTGGTAAGGAGGGGTATTTATAGGGTAAGAGAGAGAGGGAAGTCGTGTATGAAGGGGTTGGGTTTGGGAGGGAAATGTTTTGAATTTGAATGGTGAGGTAGGTGAGGTTTTATGATGGGTTTTTGGGGAGTAGTGGATGGATGTGAGTGGTGAAGAGATTGTGGGGAAGAGGGTAGGATTTGATAGGTGAATGGTGTTTGGGGAATAGGTATTGATGGGATTGGTCAAGGGTATTTAGGGAAGAGTGTTATGGAGAGGTGTGAAGAAGAGAGAAAGAGAGATGGGGTAGGTGGGGATCCTGTGGGGTCTACAGATCCTGAGGTGTCAAGGAATTCTGGTCCCTACACCTTTCTGGCGTTTAAACGCTCTCTGTGTGCCATTTCTGGCATTTAACGCCATCTTTGATACCTTTTCTGGCGTTAAACGCCAGGCTGATGCCCTTTTCTAGCGTTTAACGCCAACCAGACACCCTTTTCTGGCGTTAAACGCCAGTCTGTCTGCCAATTCTGGCGTTTAACGCCAGCCAGACAGCCAGACACCCTTTTCTGGCATTAAACGCCAGTCTGTCTGCCAATTCTGGCGTTTAACGCCCAGAATGCTGCCAGACTGGGCGTTAAACGCCCATTTTGCTATCCTTACTGGCGTTTAAATGCCAGTAAGCTTGTCCTTTAAGGTGTGCTATTTTTGATGCTGTTTTTAATTCCGCTTTAATTCTGCAGTTATTTTTGTGACTCCATATGATCATCTACCTAAAGAAAACATAACATGAACAATGGAAAACAAGTGTCTATAAAAATAAATATAATTAAATAAGATTGGGTTGCCTCCCAATAAGCGCTTCTTTAATGTCAATAGCTTGACAGTGAGCTCTTAGAGAGCTTCATAGAGACTCAGAGCTTAATGGTGGCCTCCCAACACCAAACATAGAAGTTGAGTGTGGGGGCTCTGTTTGACTCTGTATTGAGAGAAGCTTTTCATGCTCCCTCTCCATGGTAGTCCTCATTCAATTGAAGGACTAACTCTCCTCTGTCCACATCAATCACAGCCCTTGCTGTGGCTAGGAAGGGTCTTCCAAGGATAATGGATTCGTCCCCATCCTTCCCAGTGTTTAGGATTATGAAGTCAGCAGGGATGTAAAGGCCTTCAACCTTCACTAAGACATCCTCTACAAGTCCATAAGCCTATTTCTTTGATTTGTTTGCTATCTCTAATGAGATTCTTGCAGCTTGTACCTTAAAGATCCTTAGTTTCTCCATTACAGAGAGTGGGATAAGGTTTATACCTGACCTCAAGTCACACAGAGCCTTCTCAAAGGTCATGGTGCCTATGGTACAGGGTAGTAAGAACCTTCCGGGATCCGTGATGAGCGGATAATTTATATGCTTTTTGGCATTATTTTTAGTATGTTTTTAGTATAATCTAGTTACTTTTAGGGATGTTTTTAATAGATTTTATGTTAAATTCACATTTTTGGACTTTACTATGAGTTTGTGTGTTTTTCTGTGATTTCAGGTATTTTCTGGCTGAAATTGAGGGACTTGAGCAGAAATTAGATTCAGAGGTTGAAGAAGGACTACTGATGCTGTTGGATTCTGACCTCCCTGCACTCAAAGTGGATTTTCTGGAGTTACAAAACTCGAAATGGTGCGCTTCCAATTGCGTTGGAAAGTCGACATCCAGGGCTTTCCAGCAATATATAATAGTCCATACTTTGGCCAAGAATAGACGATGTAAACTGGCGTTTAACGCCAGCTCTCTGCCCAAATCTGGCGTCCAGCGCCAGAAAAGGAGCCAAAACCAGAGTTGAACGCCCAAACTGGCACAAAAGCTGGCGTTCAACTCCAAGAAGGACCTCTACACGTGCAACACTTAAGCTCAGCCCAAGAACACACCAAGTGGGCCCCGGAAGTGGATTTATGCATCAATTACTTACTCCAGCATGATCGAGAACCGACAGATGATTAGCCGTGCTGTGACAGAGCATGTGAGCATATTTTTCACTGAGAGGAGGGGATTTAGCCACTGACAACGGTGATGCCCTTGCATAAAGCCAGCCATGGAAATGAGTAAGACTGATTGGATGAAGATGGCAGGAAAGCAGAGGTTCAGAGGAACGAAAGCATCTCCATTCGCTTATCTGAAATTCCTACCAATGAATTACATAAGTATTTCTATCCCTATTTTATCATATTAAATTCGAAAACACTATTATCAATTTATATCTGCCTAACTGAGATTTGCAAGGTGACCATAGCTTGCTTCATACCAACAATCTCCATGGGATTCGACCCTAACTCACGTAAGGTATTACTTGGACGACCCAGTGCACTTGCTGGTTAGTTATACGGAGTTGTGAACCATGGTCTTGGCATCATGTTTTTGGCGCCATTTTCAGGGAAAGAAAGAGAATGAATTTTACATGATTAAAGTGTAATCACGATTCCGCGTACCAAGTTTTTGGCGCCGTTGCCGGGGATTGTTCGAGTATAGACAACTGACGGTTCATCTTGTTGCTCAGATTAGGTAATTTTCTTTTGTTTTGTTTTCAAAAATTTTTCAAAAAATTTTTCAAAAATTTTCTCATCTGTTTTCGAAAAAAAAATTGTTTTCAAAAATATATTTTTCTTCAGAATTTTTAAGAATGAATTCTAGTGTTTCATGAAGCATGTGAAGCATGGCTGGCTGTAAAGCCATGTCTAATTCTTTTGGATAGAGCATGTTAGGCTTGTCATGTCTGAATTACACTCATATTTTTATTAAAGCTTGGCTGGCTATTAAGCCATGCCTAACCCTTTGATTGGAGCTTTAAGACTAACATGGCAAGATTCCTGGAATTCATATTAAAAATTTTGGAATCCTTATTTTTATTTTTCAAAATAATTTTCGAAAAAAAATTAAAAATAAAAATACAAAAAAAAAATTTAGAAAATCATAAAAATCAAAAATATTTTTGTGTTTCTTGTTTGAGTCATGTGTCATGTTATAAGTTTGG
>NC_029789.2:95380315-95383123 GCF_000816755.2 Arachis ipaensis | reverse complement strand
AAAAAAATTAGAAAATCATAAAAATCAAAAATATTTTTGTGTTTCTTGTTTGAGTCATGTGTCATGTTATAAGTTTGGTGTCAATTGCATGTGCATCTTGCATTTTTTGAAAATTTCATGCATTCATAGTGTTCTTCATGATCTTCAAGTTGTTCTTTGTCAGTCTTCTTGTTTGATCTTGATGTTTTCCTTGTTTTGTGTCTTTTCTTGTTTTACATGTACATTTTTTATTTATTAGAGTCTAAACATGAAAGATTTCTAAGTTTGGTGTCTTGCATGTTTTCGCTGCATATAAAATTTTTCAAAAATATGTTCTTGATGTTCATCATGATATTCACGGTGTTCTTGGTGTTCATCTTGCCATTCATAGCATTCTCGCACACATTCATAGTTTTGATCTAAAATTGCCATGCATTGCATCATTTTTCTTGTTTCTCTCTTGCATCATAAAAAAAAATCAAAAAAAAAAATCTTTCCCTTTTTCTCTCATCAAATTCGAAAATTTGATTGACTTTTTCAAAAATTTTTAAAATCAAATTGTTTCTTATGAGTCAAATCAAATTTTCAATTTGAAAATCTTATCTTTTTCAAAATCTTTTTCAAAAATCAAATCTTTTTCAAAACTAATTTCAATCATATCTTTTCAAAAATATCTTCTTATCTTATCCTTTTCAAAAATATCTTTTCAAAATATCTTTTCTAACTTCCTAACTTCTTACCTTTTCAAAATTTGTTTCAACTAACTAACTAACTTTTTGTTTGTTTCGTAACTTTTTCAAAACCACCTAACTAACTCTCTCTCTCTAATTTTCGAAAATATCTTCCCTCTTTTTCAAAAATTTCTTTTTAATTAACTAATTATTCTTATTTTTATTTTTAATTTTAAAAATTTTTCGAAAAAATACTAACAATTTTCAAAAACCATTTTCGAAAATCACTAACTCTTTTTCAAAATAATTTTCGAAAATTATCCCTCCCCTATCTTATTCTATTTATTCATTCATATCCTAACATCTCATCTCACATCTCTGCCATCCTCACAGTTGTGTTTCTTCCATTATATTACCTTCTTTGTCTCCCCCTCTTCTTCTACTCACACAGGGATCCCTATACTATGGAATAAAGGATCTCTATTATTATTATTATTTTTTTGTGCCTTCTTCTTTGTCATATGAGCAGGAGCAAGGACAAGAATATTCTTGTTGAAGCAGATCCGAAACCTAAAAGGACTCTGAAGAAAAAAATTAAGAGAAGCTAAATTACAACAATCCAGAGATAACCTTTCAGAAATTTTCGAACAAGAAGAGGAGATGGCAGCCGAAAATAATAATAATGTAAGGAAGATGCTTGGTGACTTTACTGCACCTAATTCCAATTTACATGGAAGAAGCATCTCCATTCCTGCCATTGGAGCAAACAACTTTGAGCTGAAACCTCAATTAGTTTCTCTAATGCAGCAGAACTGCAAGTTTCATGGACTTCCATCTGAAGATCCTTTTCAGTTTTTAACTGAATTCTTGCAGATATGTGATACTGTTAAGACTAATGGAGTAGATCCTGAAGTCTACAGGCTCATGCTTTTCCCTTTTGCTATAAGAGACAGAGCTAGACTATGGTTAGATTTGAATTACTTAGGTGAACCTTATGGAAACACCTATAATTCATCATGGAGAAATCATCCAAATTTCTCATGGAAGGATCAAAAGCCTCAACAAGGCTTTAATAATGGTGGAAGAAATAGGTTTAACAATAATAAACCTTTTCCATCATCCGCTCAGCAACAGACAGAGAATTCTGAACAAAATGCTTCTAATTTAGCAAATCTAGTCTCTGATCTATCCAAGGCCACTGTGAGCTTCATGAATGAAACAAGGTCTTCCATTAGAAATTTGGAAGCACAAGTGGGCCAGCTGAGTAAAAGGATCACTGAAATCCCTCCCAGTACTCTCCCAAGCAATACAGAAGAGAACCTAAAAGGAGAGTGCAAGGCCATTGACATAAGCACCATGGCCGAACCTACAAGGGGAGTGGAGGACGTGAATCCCAAGGAGGAAGACCTCCTGGGACGTCCAGTGATCAATAAGGAGCTTCCCTCTGAGGAACAAAAGGACTCTGAGGCTCATCTAGAGAACATAGAGATTCCATTGAACCTCCTTATGCCCTTCATGGGCTCTGATGAGTATTCCTCTTCTGAAGAGAATGAGGGTGTTACTGAAGAGCAAACTGCCAAGTTTCTTAGTGCAATCATGAAGCTGAATGCCAAATTATTTGGCATTGATACTTGGGAAGTTGAACCTCCCTTGTTCATCAATGAACTAAGTGATCTGGATCAACTAACATTACCTCAGAAGAGACAGGATCCTGGAAAGTTCATAATACCTTGTACCATAGGCACCATGATCTTTAAGGCTCTGTGTGACCTTGGTTCAGGAATAAACCTCATGCCCCTCTCTATAATAGAGAAACTGGGAATCTATGAGGTGCAAGCTGCTAAAATCTCATTAGAGATGGCAGACAATTCAAGAAAACAGGCATATGGACAAGTAGAGGACGTGTTAGTAAAGGTTGAAGGCCTTTACATCCCTGCTGATTTCATAGTCCTGGACACTGGAAAGGAAGAGGATGAACCCATCATCCTAGGAAGACCTTTCCTGGCCACAGCAAGAGCTGTGATTAATGTTGACAGAGGTGAAATAATCCTTCAATGGAATAAGGACTCCCTTGTGTTTAAAACTCAAGGATCCCCCTCTGCAACCATGGAGAGGAAGCAGAAAAAGCTTCTCTCAAAGCAGAGTCAAACAAAGCCCC
>NC_029789.2:95379862-95380289 GCF_000816755.2 Arachis ipaensis | reverse complement strand
GAATGAGGACAAACTTGTGTTTACAACTCAAGGATCTCTCTCTGCACCCATGGAGAGGAAGCATAAAAAGCTTCTCTCAAACCAGAGTCAAACAAAGCCCCCACAGTCAAACTCTAAGTTTGGTGTTGGGAGGCCACAACCAAACTCTAAGTTTGGTGTTGAACTCCCATATCCAAACTCTAAGTTTGGTGTTGGAGAGTCTCAACAAAGCTCTGCACATCTGTGAGGCTCCATGAGAGCCCACCATCAAGCTATTGACATTAAAGAAGCGCTTGTTGGGAGGCAACCCAATTTTTATTTATCTAACTATATTTTTCTTAGTTATATGTCTTTATAGGTTCATGATCATGTGGAGTCACAAAATAAACAAAAAAATCAAAAACTGAATCAAAAACAGCAGAAGAAAAATCACACCCTGGAGGAAGCA
>NC_029789.2:95353347-95355464 GCF_000816755.2 Arachis ipaensis | reverse complement strand
TTGAACGCCCAAAATGGGCACCAACCTGGCGCTGAACGCCCATAGTTGTGTGCAAGGGCATTTTGCATGCCTAAATTGGTGCAGGGATGTAAATGCCTTGACACCTCAAGATCTGTGGACCCCACAGGATCATCTCAGGATTTGTGGACCCACAGGATCATCTCAGGATCTGTGAATCTCACAGGATCCCCACCCACCTCACCCTCTATCTCTCCATTCATGACCATCCCTTCTGTTTTCCATCCACCACTCACATCCATACACACATCCCTCCATCTCCTCCATATCTTCTTCTTCTTCTATTCCTTCTTATTTTGCTCGAGGGCGAGCAACATTCTAAGTTTGGTGTGGTAAAAGCATAAGCTTTTTTTTGTTTTTCCATTACCATTGATGGCACCTAAACCTCTAAAAGAGGGGAAGGGAAGACAAAGGCTTCCACCTCCGAGTCATGGGAGATGGAAAGATTCATCTCAAGGGTTTATAGCTCAGTGGTAGAACATGTGGCTGCAAATCAAGAAATCCCTGAGATACCTCAAGGGATGCACTTCCCTCCACATAAATATTAGGAGCAAATCAACTCCTCCCTAGGAGAATTAAGTTCCAACATGTTAATTATATTGATGTGGTGACAATGCTTCTTGTTTTCTGAATGTATGCTTAAACAGTGCATATGTCTTTTGAAGTTGTTGTTTAAGAATGTTAAATATGTTGGCTCTTGAAAGAATGATGACTAGGAGAGATGTTATTTGATAATCTGAAAAATCATAAAAATAATTCTTGAAGCAAGAAAAAGCAGCAAAGAACAAAGCTTGCAGAAAAAAAATAGGCGAAAAAAATAGAAAGAAAAAAAAAGGAAAAAGAAAAAGCAAGCAGAAAAAGCCAAAACTCTTAAAACCAAGAGGCAAGAGCAAAAAGCCAATAACCCTTAAAACCAAAAGGCAAAGGAAATAAAAAGGATCCCAAGGCTTTGAGCATCAGTGGATAGGAGGGCCTACAGGAATAAAATCCTGGCCTAAGCGGCTAAACCAAGCTGTCCCTAACCATGTACTTGTGGCGTGTAGGTGTCAAGTGAAAACTTGAGACTGAGCGGTTAAAGTCAAGGTCCAAAGCAAAATAAGAGTGTGCTTAAGAACCCTGGACACCTCTAATTGGGGACTTTAGCAAAGCTGAGTCACAATCTGAAAAGGTTCACCCAATTATGTGTCTGTGGCATTTATGTATCCGGTGGTAATACTGGAAAACAAAGTGCTTAGGGCCACGGCCAAGACTCATAAAACAGCTGTGTTCAAGAATCATCATACTGAACTAGGAGAATCAATAAAACTATCTGAACTCTGAGTTCCTATAGATGCCAATCATTCTGAACCTCAATGGATAAAGTGAGATGCCAAAACTATTCAAGAGGCAAAAAGCTATAAGTCCCGCTCATATGATTGGAGCTATGTTTCATTGATAGTTTGGAATTTATAGTATATTCTATTCTTTTTATCCTATTTTGATTTTCAGTTGCTTGGGGCCAAGCAACAATTTAAGTTTGGTGTTGTGATGAGCGGATAATTTATATGCTTTTTGGCATTATTTTTAGTATGTTTTTAGTATAATCTAGTTACTTTTAGGGATGTTTTTAATAGATTTTATGTTAAATTCACATTTTTGGACTTTACTATGTGTTTGTGTATTTGTCTGTGATTTCAGGTATTTTCTGGCTGAAATTGAGGGACTTGAGCAGAAATTAGATTCAGAGGTTGAAGAAGGACTGCTGATGCTGTTGGATTCTGACCTCCCTGCACTCAAAGTGGATTTTCTGGAGTTACAAAACTCGAAATGGTGCGCTTCCAATTGCGTTGGAAAGTCGACATCCAGGGCTTTCCAGAAATATATAATAGTCCATACTTTGGCCAAGAATAGACGATGTAAACTGGCGTTCAACGCCAGCTCTCTGCCCAAATCTGGCGTCCAACGCCAGAAAAGGAGCCAAAACCAGAGTTGAACGCCCAAACTGGCACAAAAGCTGGCGTTCAACTCCAAGAAGGACCTCTACACGTGCAACACTTAAGCTCAGCCCAAGCACACACCAAGTGGGCCCCGAAAGTGGATTTATGCATCAATTACTTACT
>NC_029789.2:95317101-95353264 GCF_000816755.2 Arachis ipaensis | reverse complement strand
TATCTCTTAGATCTCTTAATCAGAATCTTCGTGGCGTAAGCTAGAATGATGGCGGCATTCAAGAGAATCCGGAAAGTCTAAACTTTGTCTGTGGTATTCCGAGTAGGATTCAATGATTGAATGACTGTGACGAGCTTCAAACTCACGATTGTTGGGCGTTAGTGACAGACGCAAAAGGAGGGTGAATCCTATTCCAGCATGATCGAGAACCGACAGATGATTAGCCGTGCTGTGACAGAGCATGTGAGCATATTTTTCACTGAGAGGAGGGGATGTAGCCACTGACAACGGTGATGCCCTTGCATAAAGCCAGCCATGGAAAGGAGTAAGACTGATTGGACGAAGATAGCAGGAAAGCAGAGGTTCAGAGGAACGAAAGCATCTCTATTCGCTTATCTGAAACTCTCACCAATGGTTTACATAAGTATTTCTATCCCTATTCTATTAATTATTATTCGAAAACACCATTATCAATTTATATCTGCCTGACTGAGATTTGCAAGGTGACCATAGCTTGCTTCATACCAACAATCTCTGTGGGATTCGACCCTTACTCACGTAAGGTATTACTTGGACGACCCAGTGCACTTGCTGGTTAGTTATACGGAGTTGTGAACCATGGTCTTGGCATCATGTTTTTGGCGCCATTTCCAGGGAAAGAAAGAGAACGAATTTTACATGATTAAAGTGTAATCACGATTCCGCGTACCAATCCGGTTTCTTCTGAGGTAATTTCTGTTGAACCAAGGCATTCAGTTCATTGATGAGCAATGGAGGTTCATCCTCCCAAGTCTCATTATCAAATAGCTTGGCATTTAGCTTCATGATTGCTCCAAGATACCGAGCAACTTGCTCTTCAACAATATCTTCATCCTCTTCAGAGGAAGAATAATCATCAGAGCTCATGAATGACAACAATAAATTCACTGGAATCTCTATTGTCTCTGTATGAGTCTCAGATTCCTTTGGTTCTTCATTAGGGAACTCCTTAGTGGTCATTGGATGTCCATTGAGGTCTTCCTCATTGGAAATCACTGCCTCTTCCTCCTTTATAGGTTCGTCCACTTTAGATATATTGATGGCCTTGCACTCTCTCTTTGGATTCTCTTCTGTATTGCTTGGGAGAGTACTAGGAGGGATTTCAGTAACTCTTTTACTCAGTTGACCCACTTGTGCCTCCAAATTTCTGATGGAGGACCTTGTTTCAGTCATGAAACTGAGGGTGGTCTTAGATAGATCAGAGACTATGGTTGCTAAGTCAGAGAGGCTCTGCTTAAAATTCTCTGTCTGTTGCTGAGAAGATGATGGAAAAGGCTTGCTATTGCCAAACCTATTTCTCCCACCATTATTATTATTATTGAAGCCTTGTTGAGGCTTCTGTTGATCTTTCCATGAGAAATTTGGATGATTTCTCCATGAAGGATTATAGGTGTTTCCATAGGATTTTCCCATGTAATTCACCTCTTCCTTTGCAGGGTTCTCAGGGTCATAAGCTTCTCCTTCAGAGGAGGCTTCTTTAGTACTGCCGGATGTAGCTTGCATTCCAGTCAGATTCTGAGAAATCATATTGACTTGCTGAGTCAATATTTTATTCTGAGCCAATATGGCATTCAGAGTATCAATCTCAAGAACTCCTTTCTTTTGAGTCATCCCATTATTCACAGGATTTCTTTCAGAAGTGTACATGAACTGGTTATTTGCAACCATTTCAATGAGTTCCTGGGCTTCTGCAGGGTTTTTCTTCAGATGAAGAGATCCACCAGTAGAGTGGTCCAATGACATCTTGGACAATTCAGACAGACCATCATAGAATATACATAGGATGCTTCATTCTGAAAGCATGTCAGAAAGACACCTTCTGATCAATTGCTTGTATCTTTCCCAAGCTTCATAGAGGGATTCACCTTCCTTCTGTCTGAAGGTCTGGACTTCTACTCTAAGCTTTCTCATCTTTTGAGGTGGAAAGAATTTGGCCAAGAAAGCATTGGCCAACTTTTCCCAAGAGTTCAGGCTTTCTTTAGGTTGTGAATCCAACCATATCCTAGCTCTGTCTCTTACAACAAAGGGGACAAGCATAAGTCTGTAGACCTTGGGTTCAACCCCATTGGTCTTAATAGTGTTACAGATTTGCAAGAATTCAGCTAAGAACTGATGAGGATCTTCTAATGGAAGTCCATGAAACTTGCAATTTTGCTGCATTAGAGAAACTAATTGAGGCTTAATGGTGCACGAAATTGCGATCATCAACAATGGCGCCAAAGACTTGGTGCTCTCAAACGTGAATCACACTTTGTCACAACTTCGCATAACTAACCAGCAAGTGCAATGGGTCGTCCAAGTAATAAACCTTACGTGAGTAAGGGTCGATCCCACGGAGATTGTCGGCTTGAAGCAAGCTATGGTCACCTTGTAAATCTCAGTCAGGCGGATTCAAATGGTTATAGAGAATTGATAATTAAAACATAATAAAAAAATAAAATAGGATAGAGATACTTATGTAATTCATTGATGAGAATTTCAGATAAGCGTATAGAGATGCTTTCGTTCCTCCTGATCCTCTGCTTTCCTGCTATCTTCATCCAATCATTCCTACTCCTTTCCATGGCAAGCTTTATGTTGGGCATCACCGTTGTTAATGGCTACATCCCGTTCTCTCTGTGAAAATGGTCCAGTGTGCTGTCACTGCATGGCTAATCATCTGTCGGTTTTCGATCATACTGGAATAGAATTTACTATCCTTTTGCGTCTGTCACTACGCCCAGCACTCGCGAGTTTGAAGCTCGTCACAGCCATCCCTTTCCAGATCCTACTCGGAATACCACAGACAAGGTTTAGACTTTCCGAAATGACCGTCCATGGGTTCTAACTTATACCACGAAGACTCTAATATCTCGGACTCGGTCCCCTGTATTAGATATCTAAGAGATACTCAATCTATCTCATCTTCATGTAGAACAGAAGTGGTTGTTAGGCACGCATTCATAGGTGAGAATGGTGATGAGCGTCACATAATCATCACATTCATCATGTTCTTGGGTGCGAATGAATATCTTAGAAGAGGAATAAGCTTGAATTGAAAAGAAAAACAATAATACTTTGCATTGATTCATGAGGAACAGCAGAGCTCCACACCTTAATCTATGGTGTGTAGAAACTCTACCGTTGAAAATATATAAGTGATAATGGTCCAGGCATGGCCGAATGGTCAGCCCCCATAAAGGTCTAAGATAGCATAAAACTGATCAAAGATGATCCGAAGATCTCAAATACAATAGTAAAAAGTCCTATTAATACTAAACTAGTTACTAGGGTTTACAGAAATGAGTAAATGATGCAGAAATCCACTTCTGGGGCCCGCTTGGTGTGTGCTTGAGCTGAGCATTGAGCTTTATACGTGTAGAGGCTTCTTTTGGAGTTGAACGCCAGTTTGTAACCTGTTTCTAGCGTTTAACTCCACTTTGCAACCTATTTCTGGCGTTTAACTCCAGAATGCAACATGGAACTGGCGTTGAATGCCAGTTTACGTCGTCTAAACTTGAGAAAAGTATAGACTATTATATATTTCTGGAAAGCCCTGGATGTCTACTTTCCAACGCAATTGAGAGCGCGCCATTTGGAGTTCTGTAGCTCCATAAAATCTACTTTGAGTGCTGGAAGGTCAGAATCCAATAGCATCTGCAGTTCTTCTTCAACCTCTGAATCTGATTTTTGCTCAAGTCCCTCAATTTCAGCCAGAAAATACCTGAAATCACAGAAAAACACACAAACTCATAGTAAAGTCCAAAAATGTGATTTTTATTTAAAAACTAATAAAATTATACTAAAAACTAACTAAATCATACTAAAAACTATGTAAAAACAATGCCAAAAAGCGTATAAATTATCTGCTCATCACTTAAGCTCAAAGTTGTTTGCTCCAATTGCAGGAATTGAGATGCTTCTTCCATAGAAGTCGGAAGATGGTGCAGTAAAGTTACCAAGCATCTTCCGTGCATCTCCACCATTGTTGTTGGGTTCGGCTGGCATGTCTGCTTCTTTTTCAAAAATTTCTGTAAGGTCCTCTCCGGAGTGTTGTGCTTTAGCTTCTCTTAGCTTCCTCTTCAGAGTCCTTTCAGGTTCAGGATTAGCTTAAACAAGAATGCCTTTATCCCTGTTCCTGCTCATATGAAAAAGAAGAGAACAGAAAAGAAGAGGAATCCTCTATGTCACAGTATAGAGATTCCTTTATGTGAGTATAAGAATAGAAAAATAGAAGAATGAGGTAGAGAGAGAATAAGAGGAATTCGAACACAGAGAGGGGGAGAGGGTTCGAATTACGAGTAGAAGAGAAGTGTTAGTAAATAACTAAATAAATAGAAAGAGATGAGAGAAAAAGTATTCGAATTTTAAAAAAAAGAGGGAGAAGAAAAATATTTTTATTTTTATTTAATTAATTAAGTTAGAATTCGAAATTTAAGAAAAGAAATAAAATAAAATTAGAATTTAAAGTAATTAGTTAATTAAAAAGAATTTTGAAAAAGTGGTTAGTTGGTTTTGAAAATGAGAAGTGAAAAAGTAGTTAGGTGGTTTTGAAAAAAAGATAAGAAATAGTAAACTTTTTAAAATTAAAACAAACAAGTCAAGTGGTTAATTGAAAAAGATTTGAAAATAAATTTTGAAAAGATAAGAAGTTAGAAAAGATATGACTGAAATTTATTTTGAAAAAGATATGATTGAAATTTATTTTGAAAAAGATTGAAAAGGAAATTTAAAAAGATTTGATTTTTTTTTTGAATTAATGAAGAAAGAGAAAAACAACAAAAAGACAAAGACATAAGAATTTAAGATCAAAACAAACAATGCATGCAAGAACACTTTGAATGTCAAGATGAACACCAAGAACACTTTGAAGATCATGATGAACATCAAGAACATATTTTTGAAAATTTTTATGAAAAGAAAGATATGCAAGACATCAAACTTATAAATTTTTTATTTTTAGACACTATGAATTCGAAAATGCATATGAAAAACAAGAAAAGACACAAAACAAGAAAAATTAAAGATCAAACAAGGAAAATCATCAAGAACAACTTGAAGATCAAAGAATAACATAATGCATGAATTTTTTAAAATTTTAAGAAAATAAAAAAATGCAATTGACACCAAACTTAAAATTTGACACTAGACTCAAACAAGAAACTTGGTTTTAAAATTTTTTAATAAGAATTCCAGGATTCATGCAATGTTAGTCTAAAGCTTCGGTCCAAAAGAATTAGACATGGCCAAATGGCCAGCCAAGCTTTAGCATAACAAATACAGACATGTCCTTTCTACAATGGAAAGTGGAAACCTCAGTCCAAAAGATTAGACATGGCTTAACAGCCAGCCAGGTTTCAACGTATCTCATGAAGCTCTAGAATTCATTCTTAAAAATTTCCGAATGAATTTTTTTCGAAAACTATAAATTTTTTTTTGTATTTTTTCAAAAAATTAAAATTAAAAAAACTTAAACATAAAATAAAATTACCCAGTCTAAGCAACAAGATGAACCGTTAGTTGTTCAAACTTGAACAATCCCCGGCAACAGCGCCAAAATCTTGGTGCACGGAATTGTGATGACACTTTTCACAACTCCGATACAACTAACCAGCAAGTGCACTGGGTCGTCCAAGTAATACCTTACGTGAGTAAGGGTCGATCCCACAGAGATTGTCGGCTTGAAGCAAGCTATGGTCATCCTGTAAATCTTAGTCAGGCGGATTCAAATGGTTATGAGGTTTTGATAATTAAAAGATAAATAAAACATAAAAGAAAATAAAGATACTTATGTAATTCATTGGTGAAAATTTCAGATAAGAGTTTGGAGATGCTTTGTTACTTCTAAACCTCTGCTTTCCTATTGTCTTCTTCTAATCATGTGTGCTCCCTTCCATGGCAAGCTGTATGATCCTCTCGGATGAAAAATACCAGGTACGGTTTTTGCACGGCTAATCAATTGTCGGATTTTTCGTCTCGGATGAAAAATACCAGGTACAGCTACCGCACGGCTAATCATCTGTCGTTTCTCACTAGCGTCAGAATAGGATCTCTCTATCCTTTTTCACACTGTCAC
This sequence comes from Arachis ipaensis, assembly GCF_000816755.2. Lineage (NCBI taxonomy): Eukaryota > Viridiplantae > Streptophyta > Magnoliopsida > Fabales > Fabaceae > Arachis > Arachis ipaensis. Next base: position 95,347,170 of record NC_029789.2, on the reverse strand, counting down.
TGCGCCCAATGTTTGCGAGTTTGAAGCTCGTCACAGTCATCCTTTCCCAGATCCTACCCGGAATACCATAGACAAGGTTTAGACTTTCTAGATCTCAAGAATGCTGCCAATTGCTTCTAGCCTATACCACAAAGGTTCTAATCTCACGGACTCGGTCCGTGGATTAGAGACCCAAGAGAATATACTCCGGCTGTCGTCCAATGACTACGTTGAACATCATGTAGATTGCTTGTGGTTGTCAAGCACGCGGATCTTGGCTAAGCGAGTAATGAAGATAGTGGGTGATTGTCACGGGTCACCCCTTCATTCTGACTTAACTGAATTAAGTACGAGAGTATATCTTGGAGAAGAAGTAAGCGTGAATTAAAAGAGAAACAATATTACTTGCATTAATTCATGAAGAACAGCAGAGCTCCGCACCTTAATCTATGAGGTGTAGAAACTCCACCGTAGAATATACATAAGAGAAAAAGGTCTAGGCATGGTCATGAGGCCAGCCTTCAATTCCAAAGATGATCAAAAGATATGAATACAATGGTAAAAAGTTCTATTTATACTAAACTAGTTACTAGGGATTACAAAAAATGAGTAACTAAATGCAGATAGTGCAGAAATCCACTTCCGGGGCCGACTTGGTGTGTGCTTGGGCTGAGCATTTAGCTTTACACGTGCATAGGCCATTTCTATAGTTAAACGCCAGCTTGGATGCCAGTTTGGGTGTTTAACTCCAGTTTTGGTGCCAGTTCTGGCATTTTACGCCAGAAAAGGGTCTCTAGCAGGCGTTTTACGCCAGTTTGGGCCATCAAATTTCAAGCAAAGTATGGACTATTATATATTGCTAGAAAGCCCAAGATGTATACTTTCCAACGCAATTGAGAGCGTGCCAATTGGGCTTCTGTAGCTCCAGAAAATCTACTTCGAGTGCAGGAGGGTCAGAATCCAACAGCATCTGCGGTCCTTTCTCAGCCTCTGAATCAGATTTTTGCTCAGGTCCCTCAATTTCAGCCAGAAAATACTTGAAATCTCAAAAAAACACACAAACCCAGAAATGTGATTTTTGCATAAAAACTAATAAAAATATAATAAAAAGTAACTAAAACATACTAAAAACTATGTAAAAATAATGCCAAAAAGGGGATAAATTATCCGCTTATCAATAGTATAATAATCATAGGAGACTAGTCATGACTTTCGGAGTTTAAGCCGACTAGTATATATACAGACATACAGAGTTTGGAGTTAAAAGCAGCTTATACGACTATTCTCTCAAATAAGCCTCTAAGGCCATAAAGGTAAATATACAAAGATGTGAGAGCAACTAAAACAAGGAAAAACATAAATAAACCAAGGAGGAACCATACTCTGCTCTGTCACCATATCCGCAATCTCACCGAAGTAGATTACGACCTACATCTGAAAAACAACAACAATGTATGGAATGAGAACCGGAGGTTCTCATTATGGTAACAGTGCCCAATGATGTAAGATGTAAGGCTCCGAGACGCCAAAGCCAATCCTAGAACTTCACATCACATACAGATATTCAAGCTTAGAACAAAACAAATAAATATATATATATAACGAACTTAAACCATAAACCGAGTTATCTAAACTTAGGGGAATTCTAACTAAAACTAATCGCACCGCTGTATCCCACAGCCCTCGCCACCCTAACCTCCGTGCGATCCCATCGCCACCGCCTACCTAACCTCCTCAACACCAGACAATCACAATTAATACAAACAAGTAAAACACAATAATATTCATATACAACAAGTAGTTCAAGAAGCAGATAGGCATGTTATTCAATTAGGCAAACTCAAGTAAACAAAGCAATCAAGCATATAGAAGATGCACATGATGAATGTCTGCCCTATTGGCTGTGATATCACATGTCGGTTAATGCCAAATCCGACAGAAATTTTGGTCGACAACTCCTGGATTAGTCTCTCTATTGCGCATAAGGAGGAAAATCTCGAGGGAGAGTGCCCTACCACCTTCTCTTTTTAGAGGAAAATATTTCGAGGGAGAGTGCCCTACCAGTTTCCTCTGGTTGTCGCATGATTTCGTGGGTTAGTGCCCTACTACCTTGCAATCAGAGAGAAGTCACATTTTCAGGAGGAATGGTTCCAAGGGATGAGTGCCCTACCACCTTCTCCTTTCAGAGGAAAATATTTCGAGGGAGAGTGCCCTACCACCTTCCTCTGGTTGTTAAAAGTATGAGTGAGAAGCTTAGCTTCACTCTCACATCCGAACATAGGCGAGATTCTGCCACAGCCCATACGACGGATAATAATGCATATTACAATTACATATTCAATCGCAGAGGCCACTCCTCATAATATACTTCCACTCATACTCATTCCATCAACTTAGCCATTCACCATTTTCACTACTCTTCCTTCTCTCTCAACCAAACTCAACATCAATACATCAGAAACCTAAACCTCCGTTCTCTAAATTTTCAATATAATCATCAACTAAAACCCTTAGCCTATTTCCTTTATTCCCATACTCAAATCTAAGCCTAAAAGCCTTAAAATGGTGTTATAGAAGCTTACGACCTTGTTGGGAAGGTGAAGTAGTTGAAAACAAAGTTTAAAATTATGAAACAGGGCATGTGCGTCCGCATGCCCAGGAAAATTTTGAAAGTGTGCGTATGCATAGGGGTGTGCGTGCGCACAGGTACTAAAATATACAAGCCTGTTCACTCGCACAAGCTATGCGAGCGCCCCCAACAGACGACCCCTTCCCGACTTGTGCGTGCGCACAGGGCTGTGCGTCCGCACAGGTCATAATTCTTCATTGATGTGCGCGCGCACAACCTATGTTAGCGCTGCCACCAGAGCCCTTTCCCCTGCCTGTGTGTACGCACAGGTCTGTGCGTCCGCACAGAATAACATTTTTACAGGATTGTGCGTGCGCACAAGGCTGTGCGTGAGCACATATAAGAAAATCCTGAAATTTTGCAGCTTTGTAGAATTTCAAATTTTCAACACCAACTTTGAATGACCATAACTTCCTCTACAAAATTTCAAATTTCATAAACTTTATATCAATTTAAAGAATTTTCAAAGATCTTTAATTCTAGACAAATTTCATCAGATTTTAAAAATCGAGGCAAAAATTATGATCAAACAAAGTTCACCAAAAATCCATTTTTACCAAAGGCCTCAAAACTCAATTTTTTTCCAAAACTCACAATTCAAAACCAAACCAACCACAACCCAAACATTACCAAAACAACATAAAAGCCCATACCCTTCCTTTTCCAACTCAACCATCCATAATCCCGATTACACTACTCAATACCATCAAATTCCTTAATTATCAACATCCAACATCATCATAACTGATCTTTAACCAACAAACAAACATCAACAACCACTTTAAATCTTCACCACATTCATATTACCACACTCAACCTACGCACTCTCCAACATCAACCAATATCAAAATATATAATTAACACCAACAACATCAATATTCATCATCAATTATCAACATACATCCTCACACATCAAATCATCAATATCCTTTATTCCAAAGCACTACAACATTTTACATTAACTCATTACCTTAAATTCTCATAATCTTAAATAGGGGTGTTCATGGTTCATTTTTTTCAAAAACTGAACTGAAACTGCACTAAACCATTTTAAATAGTTTAGAAACTGAACCAAACTACTTTGTCAAATAAGAAACTGGTTTTAAACCAGTTTACAATACAGTGCACCAGTTTAAACCAGTTCAAAAAAAATAAAACCAGTTTTAATTAAAAAAACCAGTTTAAACTGGTTTATAGGCTTCTCTCTCTCTCCCCCTTCCCCTCTTTCTCCCCTCCCCTCTCTTTGTCTTTCTCTCTCTCTCTCTCCCCCTCCTCTCTCCCTCGTTCTCTCTCTCTCTCCCTCTTCCTCTCTCTCTCTCCTCTTCTCTCCCTCTCTCTTCCTTCTTTCTCTCCCTCTCCTTCTCTCCCTTTCTCTCTATCCTTTCCCTCTCACTCTTCCTCTTCTCTCTCTCTCCCCCTCTTTCTCCCCTTCCCCTCTCTTTGTATTCCTCTCTCTCCCCCTTTTCCTTTTCTCTCTCCCCTCTCTCTTCTTATCTTCCTCTCTCTTCCCCTTCTCTCTCTCTCCCCTGCCCCTCTTTCTCCCCCTCCCCTTTCTTTCTCTTCTTTCTCTCCCTCCCTTCTCTCTCTTTCTCTCTCTCCTTCCTCCTCCTCTCTCTCTTTTTCCTATCTCTCCGTCTCCCCTATTTTTTTCTCTTTTCTCTCTCCCTCCTTCTCTCTCTTATTTTGGAGAAAAGAGGGGGGAGAGAGAGAAGAGGGATATAGAGTGAGAGAAGGTTGAGAGAAAAAGAAAATAAAACCAGTTTTAATTTGGTTTAAAACTAAACTGAACCATAAAAACTGGTTTTTAATAAACTGGTTTTCATAAAAACTATGGTTTCAGTTCAGTTTTTATTTAAAAAAACTGGTTTATTTAAAACAGTTTCAGTTCAGTTTCAATTCAACTCAGTGAACCCAGTTTTTTTGCACACCCCTAATCTTCAATATGAACCAATATAATCAATCACCCTGAATACTCATCAATACCAACAATCTCCAACAATCATCATCAACCACACTAATCTCACACAACCAACAATTACATCAATTCACATATAATTATTCATCCACCAACAACATTCAATCATATCTTAGGGTCAACTAGCCCAAGTGTCCAGAAACATTACATATTATATAAAGGAAACTGAAATCATACCTTGGTCGATTTCCAAAGCGTTCCAAACATCAAAACAAAATCACCAAACTTGATCCAAAGCCTCAACCAACTCCAACAAACACCAAAGCTCAAACTAACAACACATATATCACCAAAATCAAAACCTAATATACATAAAACAACTAAACACAAGGGTTTAGAGAAACCTTACCTTGTTCAACGTGAGTAAGGATAAAATCCAACAATTATCCACTACTAGAGATCACATAAACAAGCAAAACCACAAAATCTACTCAAAAACCAAATCCAAAAATGAACAGAACTTAGGGCACAAAACTGGAGCATGAAGAGAGGGATCTTACCAGATTTCTTTAGATAAAAAGGAAGAACTCATCGAGAGCTTCCCGTGGCCACAAATGGCTCGTCAATCGGAGGTCCGTAGCTCAAGTTACAAGCAAAAGAAGGTGAGGGTGAATAGTATTTTCTCTTCTCCCTCTCATCTCATGGCAGCTGCGCCCCTTTCCATCTTAGGGCTGGAAAAATGAGTTCAAAACTCATTAAAGGGTGCTTTTATATGTTAGGTTTGGGCCCAACTTGGATCCGGTCCAACCCGTTAGCGTTTTTAGCCCGTTTGGCCCATCTTTGGGCCAAACCTTTAACACTAACGCCCGGTATTCCATTTCTAATATTTTTCTAAGGTATTCGACTGTTCTCACATTTTTTGCACAGAACCGGGTAGACTTAAATCGGTTCGACCGGTTCGACTGCCAGTTCGCGTTTTTTCACGGTTTTTCGCAGAAGACACATTTTCTGACTCAGAAAAACATGCTGAGTCCAAAAATCATACCTAAATCCCCAAATTCTCATCCTAAATTTCCGGAATCTAATTTGGGTATTTAAATGATTTTATTCGTAAAAACTCCGGTTCTTACACTACTGCCTGTAGCGGTTTATGATCAAATGCTGCTGCACAGAAACTGCTACTGCCTATAGCGGTTTCTGTTAAAACGCCCTTGCTCGTAAACCACGGCTGGCAGTAGCGGTTTCTATAGATTCTCAAAAAATGCAATTGCGTCTGGGTTTCTAAAAATGTGTAATTAGGTAAATATGAAGTCCATTTTTTTTATTTGCGAAAATTACCCTATTTTATATGTATGCATGTCCCCGTGTCTTATAAGATTTTAAAATTCGCATGTCAGCGTGTCCTGTGTCGTGTCATGTCTCGTGTCCGTGTCAATGTTCGTGCATCATAGGTCTCTAGTAGAGTGAGTTGTTAACACCTATTATATATTGACATTTTGTATTATATACAAATCTATTATCTATTATATATTACTATTTTACACCAAAATGTGTCACATGTCACTTCCTCATTTTAATTGAAATCAAATCTTTCTCTCCAAAATTAAAGAGTTTTCCTTCCTCTTTCTTCCTTTCTCTATCTCTCTCATTCCTTCACTCACTCTATTTCTCTTATATATCATTATCAATAACTAATTATAAATTTGACAATCAAAATTATATTTTTATATATAGAGAGAAAAATATTATTTTTAAATAGTAAGCATACAAATTAATTATTTCTATTTATGCAACAGACTTTTTAACACCTAATCAAATATAAAAGTAGAAACGTTAAATTCTTTCAAATTTAAGATAACCAATGTTAAATTAATTGTTAGTAAAAATTTAAACTCTTTCATATGAAATTAATAACTAAAAAGCTTATTATTTATTTTTTTACACAACTAGAAAATGGATTAATACAGACAGATTTACAGACAGATTTAGTCTTTATAACAGATGGATTTTTGGTTACCGACGAAATTACCGACGAATTTTGTCCCTCTGTAAAAGCCTCGTCGGAAATTATTTACCGATGGATTTTTCCTCGGTAAATTCTCCATCCATTTCCCTAAAACGTCGAACTTTCCGATAGATTTTTCGTCTGTAATTACAGACAGATTTTTTGACGGATTTTCCGTCGATAATTGACAACAGATTTTTCGACAAATTTTCTGTCTGTAATTTGAACCTTGAAAAATCATCTCACACTCTGAATACAGACATAAAAGTCGTCTATAAATCCATTAGTAAGGTAAAACAGAATTTTTTTAGATTTTTTCATTGCAAAATAAATTTGTTTTCATACAAAATAAATATAAATTTAATACAAATTTTTATCTAATTTGTGTTTGAATAATTATATTATTTCAAAAAATAAACAAATTCATCGTATTATCAAACTAAAAAAAAGTACTATAAACAAGCAAGTCAATATAATTCAAAATACAAACAAAGTATATTGATACATCAACTATAATAATAAGTAACAACCATACATCAATAAAGTGTATTGATACATCAACTATAATTCAAAACAAATACCATTGAAAAAAAAAACCTGTAAAATTTGTATCGTGGCATACACTAAAGGTGTATAAAACAATCTGCTCTTGTAGCTAACCACTATCAGAATTGTCTAAATATAAACATAAACCTAGTCTAAAATTAGGGCCAAACCGAGTTAAAGTTGTTCAATTCTTCTAAGATCCATTCAATGTTTTCTCTTTCTCTTGGCGGCTTGTTCTGCTAAGATCTCTGGATTTTTTCTGCGAGCCACAATAATTTTTGGAGGAGTGGAGGAGTGATAACCACTGCAGAAAGCATAGAAAAACAAATAGAAACAACTGCGTAAGCCAAACAATTTTCAATTAAAAATTATAATTCATTTGCAGGAGATAAACATATCTTACTTCCAATACTCTTCCTTTCCTCCTTCACCTTCAGCACTTCTAGACTGGATATCTATCTATTATAACTGGATATTAACTACCATCATGGAGCACCACAATAAAATAGAAAACTACGTGGTCCCAAGCTCAAGATCCTAGAGCAAAACATTAGTTACTACAAACTATTACTTTGAATTTCAAGGACATTACACGGGCAGATTATACGAGAAAGTGATGATTATTTAAAGTGATGATTATTTAAGCATTATTTAAGCATTAGTTAAGCCTTGGATGAAGGTTTGTGCTTACTCATCAACATTGTACTGATTGTTAATCTGTAAAGCTTCCTAAACCTTTACACCAATGGATAAATGTATTTCATATATCAAACTTGAAATAGAAGCATCGGTTAAAGAATCAGGATACCAACTGCTAACTGCCAACTGCAAAAAAAAAAGAGAGGAAAAAGCATATATATATGTAGAGCAAAAACTAAAATAATGACAAAAAAAGAATGTATGTATCATCAATTATTAGAAATTGCAAAAAATAATATAACTAGTTGCAATTCTACCTCTTTGGTTGTGTGAAAGGAAAGAGGAAGACCCAATTCACTCATCTGTTTGTTAAGTTCCAAATCCTCAGGCTCAAGAAGATCGCTCCAATCTGCAAAATACAAAGGGAAAAAGCAAAAGATATATAATGACTAAATAAACTCTCGTGGCACTAGAATGCAAATTAATCTACCATGATTGTCTAATCACATTGTTTTTTTATGATCTTTTATTTTATTAATATAAAAATAACTATTTTTTATGACTTGGCGCTATTTGATTGGATATACTGATGTTCATATTACACAAACTGGATATCAAAATTTAATTCATATCATTAATTAATAATAATTGGTACGTACCAATGATTAATAAGTTGGTGATAACCAGAGTCATGTGCAAGAACATGGGCCTTAGCAATCCTCCATAACCAAACACTTGTTGAGTGCACTTGCTTCCATTGCTTTTTTCCATCCATGGGAGGTCTTGTAAGTTCAATGGCAAGAAGTCTCAGTGTCCCTTCTGGAGTTAGAAAGAACAATGTTCTTGACCCATACAGTGTTTTCCCTTTTAGTTTCCTTACTTTGCTAACATATGGTAATAATATATCATGGTAGTCCAAAATGAACAACTTTTTTTCTTCAATAGCCTGCCTTTCTACGGTAAGTATTCCTCCTATCTCTTTATTGATAATTTTAGAAGTAATTGTTGATTCTTGTGGACTGTATTTACCTGGGTCAAGTTCGCTCTTCAAAGGCCATTCCTGATGATCAAGAAAGTAAATTCTCTTAATTATATTACTCCACAATAGTTAGTTAATGTGATTCCTAAAATGCACTAATAATGATGTGTATATATATGGTTAATTAAAAAGAAAATACTACAAAGTTACTGGTGTAGGAAAAAGAATAGTAAAAATGAATCAATAATTAATCAAAGATAAATTACAAAATAATTAATCAAGATTTATCATCACAATATGTGTGGTGCACAACCACGCTTGTTAAAAAAATGAATCCAACCAATGAGTCTAAAACAAAATAATGGTAAAAACATATACCGTGACCAAACTTATGCTAAGTGGGTTGAGGCCAGCAACAGTCTGTCTAGCAAATTCCTCATCCCTAAACCAGAAAAATCTATCCCCTACAAAATAAATATTAAATAAATACATTGAATAAACTTTTTTTAAAAAGATATATATTAGTTTAGGTTGACAAATTTATTTATGTTTAAAAAGAACTACAGGAACTAATGCTTGTTCAGTGGCATTTAACAACACATCACCAGGCGGAGTTTTGCTTGACTCTTTTTTGTGCATCTACATGCAAAAAATATTTTTATTAGTTGTTTTGTGAGTTAGAAAGGAAGTAAAGAGACAAGCATAAAGGTTCATGAATCCTTCTATTTTCAATCAAGCAAATTCTAAAATCAAAGAAAGAAACAATATCCTTCTTACAGAAGTAAAATAGTATCATGTTTCAATTTGACATTCAGAGCTTAATCAGAACAAAAAAGAGAAAGGAAAAGGAAGGCAAAGAGAACAAGAAAAGGGGATGCAATGAGAAAAGTGAAGGGAATTGACTATCGACTAGCGAATTACCTGCATGCGCGTAACAACTACCCATATGGGATTTGTCAATAGCACATTAACACACATCTACAAGAGGAATGAATTGAGCAATTTGAGGCATTACATAATCTGTTATTCCATTTGACCAATTTTCATAGGAGATCTTTTAGCAAAGTAAATTAAAATTACCCGGAGAAAGCAGCAACAATAAGTGAGGAGAACATCCCAATTGATCCATCACCAATGCCTAGCTTTTTCTGTTCTAGTGCAGCCACCTTGGCTTTGATCCTGAATATTTGATAGAAATAATAATAAACATCCTGTATCATAAAATTGTCATTATAATTAAAATATTAACTATTTTTTATAGAAAAGAGTTACATTACAAATCATACAATATTAAACAAATAATTCTTTATCAAAGTATTATCTTAGAGGTGATTCAGGTGAATAAGAAACTAGCTTCTTGCTATTTCCAAGTTATTCTCTCATTAAGCAGTAGGCATGGCAAAAATCCCCAGCGGAGCGGGTACCCGCGGGGATTTACCCGCCAGGGAGCAGATATGGGGGGTCATTTTCACCCGCGGGGACGGGGGACAGGGTCCCGTATAATAAATGGGGCGGGGGCGAGGGTAGAGGTCCCCGCCCCGTGGCGATCCGTTAAATCCCCGTTTGTGTGAAAAGAGGAAAATATCCCTGTTATATATATATAACATGTAACCTAACCCTAGTCGCCGCATTCACAAATCACACATCCTTCCCTAATCCCTATCCCTGCTTCAGAGAGTGAGAGTTCCTCTCCTCTGCCTCTCCACTCCTCCTCAAGCGCTCAGCCCGTTGCCCCCTCATGTCTCTTTCCTGCCGACCGCTGACCGCCGACCGCTACCTTCCACCCTCTGTGTCCCTCAGCACCGCAGTCAAGTCTCCTCTCTTGTCCACTCCTCCTCAAAGTCCAAACCCCCAGACCCCGCAGTTCAAGTCTCCACCAACAGACCTCCCACCCTCTGGGTCCTCAGCGCCGCTTCCCATCCCAGACCCCCTGAGTGGCTCGGTCGCTCACTGCAGGTGTCGAGCTCACTGTCGTGGGCTCACGATAACATCATCTTCTTCTCCTTGTCGTGGCAGACTTGTCACCGGTCGTCATCGCTGGTCTTCTCCTTTTCTCCATCGGGTAAGTCAGCCTGTGGTTTCTGATTAGGTTAATTGGATTTCTTAATTTCTGATTAGGTTAATGAATTTCTGATTTTTTGATTAGGTTAATGAATTTTTGAGTTTTAAATTTCTGAGTTTCTGATTAGGTTAATGAATTTCTGAATTTCTGAGTTTTGAAATTCTGCATTTCTAATTAGGTTAATGAATTTCTGAATTTCTGAGTTTTGAATTTCTGAATTTTTGATTAGGTTAATGAATTTCTGACTTTTTGATTAGGTTAATGAATTTCTGAGTTTTGAATTTCTGAATTTCTGATTAGGTTAATGAATTTCTGAATTTCTGATTAGGTTAAGGAATTTCTGATTAGGTTAATCTGATTACGATTCTAATTTTCTGGTTTTTAATTTATATTTTTGAGTTAAGTTGATATGATTTTGATTTCTGATTCTGATTTATATTTCTGAGTTAATATTGAGTTAATATGAAGTTTGGTTAATCTGATTCCGATTCTGAATTTCTGATTTTTAATTTATATTTCTGAGTTAGGTTGATGTGATTTTGATTTCTGATTCTGATTTATATTTCTGAGTCAATTTTGAGTTAATCTGAAGTTAGGTTAATGAGATTCTGATTCATGATTTCTATTTTGAGAAAAGTTTATGATTTTAACTCTTAATTGTATTCTTCTTTTTGATGTAGGATACAAACAAATCAGAATCTACCATCACTACCATTACATCATGAAAAAGGCTTGAGGATTCTACAATGTGAAAATTATGCTTTGTAATTTTTGGATATGTTTGATACTTTGGTTGTTTTATGGATATGTTTGATATTGTTTGTTGTTGTTAATGTCTTTGGAGACTATGAACATGTTAATCTCTTTGTTGTTGTTAATGTTATTAATGTCTTTGAAAAAAAGAAACATGTTGTTAATGTCTTTGTTGTTGTTAATGCTTTAGAGACAAAGAACATGATGATTGATATGATTTTTTATTTTTTTTCCAATTTTTTCAAATTTGTTTAATTTTTAAAAATCCGCGGATATCCGTGGAGTCCCCGAACCCCGGTGGATACGAAGTCCCCGTTACCCGTGGTGGAGATGGGGCGGGGACAGGGACTGAAGGAGGCGGGGGCGGGGGGCATGTCCCCGCCCCGTGGGTGCCCGTTGCCATCCCTAATTAAGCTTATTCAATTTCAACAAGAACAGTCTTCAAGCTTTACTTTACAAGTCATTCTCTCTTATTAAATTTTGCGACGATGTCATTAAACCTTCGAGACATAAATCAGAAACAAGTGTTGTACAGTTATAGTTTTCCCACTGCTTAAACATTAAGATATAATATCAAAAGTTATGAAAAAGCTTCTAGCACAAAGTGCAGCATTCACAAACCTGAGATGCAGCTGTACCCACTAGAGATGGCATCAAACCTCCATACAACTGCTCCCACCCCTCATGTTTCACAACCTACAATATTTTTCAATAACTATTATCACTTATAATTAAAATATGAATTAAAATGCTTAGAACTTAACACTAGATTAAGAAACACTCATAATTAAAAGCAGAAAATACCTGGTTAGCAATCATTCCAAGTCCCGTGCTTTGCATTAAAGACTTTACACCCACGCCATCACTAAGTTTTTGACTAGCTGCTCGGAACTCTTCCATAGAATTCTCAGGGTTTATCTACCCCAAAAAAGATTCAATAGAACACGAGAAACGGTTTCACAAATAGAAACATATAAGCACTATTAGTTTAATATTCAATTATGTTTCAATCAAAATGAGTACCTCGAGAGCATATAATGGTGACTCCACTCCTTCAACCGGAACAAGCCTACCACCTGTCAAATCCTAACGAGATTGTAGCATTACACTTCTGAAGTTTTATCCATATTGAAGAACTACTAAACTAAATAATCAAGAGATTTTTTTTGGTCTCATTAGGTACCTGAGCAAGGGAGGCAGCACCTTGTTTTTCCCACACCCCCTTTCCCACTAAGCATATAATACTTCCTCTCCTTCCCTGCCACCATCTCGTCAAATCCACAAACACCTTCTGTGCAAGATCCTAGTGACCTCACTACATTATTTTTTTAGTTAAAACTTTATTCATCCATCCTAAGTTCCTAATTATACTTTCTTCATAAGAGTGAGTTTTCTTTTTTTTAGACTTGACAAGAAAGAAAGCAAGTATTAAGTATACTATGCATATTCTCTTCATGTCTCAGCTTTCTCTTCAACTTATCAACCTGTCAAGTTTGAAAACATTAATTTACTCTATGTACTAAAAATTTATTTCACTAATAAATTATCACATACATCTTGTATCAAATCCATTTTCCTTTCTCAATTCGATCGACGCCCATTTTTTTGTGCAGGCATTGCTTTGCTCCCTCTACTTTCCATCTTGTCCTGCTTTGCACATTTAGAGATAAAATATTTGAAAAGCAGCAAAAAGAAAGAACTAGCTAGAGTCTCTGATATGTTTCTTATGACAAGTAAAAGAACCAAGCTTCCACTTTCCAGATTCAGATAATATTCAAAAGAGGAAGAGAAATTCTATCTGCCTACTACAGTTAAAGTAGTTTAAGCATTGAAATCAAAATTCTTTTAGTATACAGTGTATAACTAATTCTATCTTGAAAATTGCCTAAACAATAGAACAATTAACACATTACGACAAACAAACAACCAAGGTAAAAAGCAAAAATGAAAAATGATCAAAACTTATTCAAAATGCAAATACCTTATCAAGGTAAGGCTATTCAAGAAACTTGTTCAGCCAATCAATCTTCAGCAAAAACACGAAAACAAGAAACATTGCATCAATAAAAACCTAACCTAAACCCCAAAAAATTCAACCAAAATGAAACTAGTCAATGCATTCAGGAACCTTGATTTCACAAACAAGTTCATAAGAACACAAAATAAAGACCGTAACTATTACAAGTTCTTATCATAGAATAGGAAATAGAATTAGAGTTAGCGATGGAACATAGGATAATATAATTAGAGTTAGCGATGGAATTGAATGAAAGAAAACAGTGATGAAAGAGAAAGGAGATTAGGGTTAACTGCACAGCTGAGGCAAGATCAAAGAGAGAAATGCAGCAACACACGGAGAAGAGCAAGCACTAGTGGCAAGATCGAAGAGAGAAACGCACATTAGGCTTCGAAAGGGAGCGACGCGAACAAGGCCGACGGAAGGGGTGTGACGGAGAAGAACCAGGAAGGGGTATGACAGAGCTTCAGTGCGATGGAAGTTCAGTGCAATGGAGGTTCGGTGCGACGGCAGTGCAAGGCTTATAGCACCGCCGATGGAGCATTTAGAGGGATGAGTGTAGAGGTGCGGAAATGGGAATTGAAATGGAGAGAAGAACGTGATTCCCAAAACTTTATTTTAATATTTCTGACAGAAAATTTTAAATTACAGAAGAATTTTTCATCTGTAATAATTTAATAAAACTGCAATGTTTTGCCCATTTAATTACAGATGAATTTTCCATCTGTAACCATTTTTCACAAAAAAAAATTAATTTTTTCGACAGAATTATCGACGGATTCTCTTTTCCGTCTGTAATTTATGCTAATTCATTTTTTTTTCTGACAAAAAATTTCTCTGAAATTATGTCTGTATTTCCGTGGGATAAAATCTGTCGGAAATATCTGTCTGTAATAACTAGTTTTCTAGTAGTGTTATCTACAAAGACCCGGGTTATCTTAGACGATAGGAACTTTTGTCCCTTACGATTTTTTTATAAAAGTAGTTTAATGCTATAAATTTTTTGTACCATAATCTATAATGTGAAGACTGACATAATTTTAAAAGATTTATAATCTTGTAATATTATTATAGATAAAAATATTAGTATAATTAGTAATTTTTAAGCACATTAAATCTTAACAATACGGTTCACTAGAAAATTCCACTAATTCTATTTTTTTATAGACAGAAGTAACCCTTGAAAGACAAACCAACTAAAAAGATTTAGTGACTATTTTATTCCAAAATAATAGTTATGAATCATGAGATAATTTGACATAATAGTTATGTATCAATATCATGATATAAATAAGATTTTGAAAATTGAATCGATCGTTCAAACTAACTCTAGTTACTTGTTTATCGGTTAAGAAATTCAATTGATTCAGCCGTATTTCAACTGAAATAACTATATTATAAAAAAAATATATAAAGATGTAAATAAACAAATAAAAATATTAGTGTAGATTTTAAAAATACACATATTAAACGTACTATATGAAAATATTGAGAAAGAAAAACCTAAAAGATATATTAATCGAATTAAATTAAATATGCAAATCTAACAATGGGTTGGGCTAAATGTTGGGAATAAATAGTATGACCACAATTCAATCAATCATGTGTTAAATAATTTGTTATTGTTATTATATTAAAATGTTAATATAATAAATTTTTTGATTAAATTTAGAGATTTATTATTGTAATAGTGATAATAATATTGAGAGATAAATCTTTTATAATTTAATCTAAATTGTTCTTGGTCATAGGATTATTAAAAAGGACATTATAATTCGAAAAGATCAATATATATATATTGTACATGATGTCTCTGGTACGGGTTGAGAGATGGATCGAGAACTTGCGGATTGAGGCAGATGCCGGATCACTTGACTGGAGCAATGGGAGGAGGTACCTACAAAGACACTCCGACGCTCAAGTCAGAATGGATCTGAGAGGTATAAGGTGTGAGGAATGACTGAATACCTGGAGGGACCTAGGTCCTCTATTTATAGGTGATGGTGAATATCTTATCTTATCTTATTTGGCTAAGATAAGGGAGACGTTTGAATTATCTTATCTTATCTTATTTGGCTAAGATAAGGGAGATGTTTGAATTCGAAAGTTGGTTAGGAGCTCTAGTGGGCTGGTTCTGGGCCTTCTGGAAGGGCGAAGCGGGTCAGACCCTGGTAACCGGGTTCGGGGACCATTCCGGGTGTAGGATCCGTGGGCCGGATCCGTAACAGTTGTCCCCGGAGGGAGAGAGTGAGGGTGCTCGGTCTCATCGCTGGAGGAACCTTTTCCTTGCCATTGTGGTTTGGTAAGGAGATCGTTGTTTGGTTTTTCCGATCAAGGTCAAGAATTTGGGGAGTTTCTAGCCGTTTCATGGTCAGGCGAGGACCGCATTTTTTGTGCGACTCATCACATGTCGGATTTGATGACCTTTCCGAGGAAGGGCCCGAAGATCGGGTCTGGAACAGTTGCTCCTGGAGCATGAGAGCATGCTTACTTGGTCTCAATGCTAAGTTGTTTGGAGAGTCCAATTCTCTGTAGTTCGGGAGACTGTGAGGAGCCTAGAAAGGGCGTGACGTCATCCTGCACTGATTGGCGGGATGTTGGTTAGTCCGATTTTCTGCGAGTTGGAAGACCGTCAGCTCATGCTTGTTTTGTGTGGCCTTTTCTAGGCCGTTATTGTGAACTTATTTTAGGCCTCTTGGTGGGCCGATTTCAAGACTTTGTTTATTTAGCTTATTTGGATTTCCGTTTTGTTGGTCTCACGGTGATCGATCCCGGGCCGTCATTTTTTATTGTTTGGATACCCGTTTTGTTTTTTGGATATCTGTTTTGTGGCCTCGGGATGATCGATTCCCGGGTAGCCGTTTACTTATTTGGATATCCGTTTGGTTATTTGGATATCTGTTTTATTGGCCTCGGGGTGATCGATTCCCGAGTAGCCGTTTACTTATTTGGATATCTGTTTTATTATTTGGATATCCGTTTTATTGGCCTCGGGGTGATCGATTCCCGAGTAGCCATTTACTTATTTGGATATCTGTTTTGTTATTTGGATATCCGTTTTATTGGCCTCGGGGTGATCGATTCCCGAGTAGCCGTTTACTTATTTGGATATCCGTTTTGTTGTTTGGATATCCGTTTTATTGGCCTCGGGGTGATAGATTCCCGAGTAGCCGTTTACTTATTTGGATATCCGTTTTATTGTTTGGATATCCGTTTTATTGGCCTCGGGACTCGGGGTGATCGATTCCCGAGTAGCCATTTATTTATTTGGATATCCGTTTTATTGGCTTCAGGGTGATCGATTCCCAGGTGTTTGGCCGTTTTACTCTTTTTTCCGTTACGACAATATGGGACGAAGTAGGGCAAGAGTTCCCTAAAATAATACAAGGAGAATAAAATAAAATAATATAAGTGAAAGACATAGTTTTAAGGGACGGAGTGTTCCTACGTGTAATATCGCCGTAAGTTGGCGGCATTCTAGGTTCTCGGGATCTCGGTTCCATCGAGTTTTTCGAGCTTGTAGGCTCCTTTCCCAATTATTCCTTTGACTAGGTCGGGCTTTTGCAGGACTTGCCTGACTGCTTGGTCGGTTCAAACCGTAATGGGGTGGGCCTGGAAATATTGTTCGAGACGGCGGGATGCCGTGAGGAGTGAAAAGGTGAGTTTCTCGAGGCGTGAGTAGCGCGATTCCGTGTCTTGTGAGACTTTGCTTATGAAGTAGATGGGTCGCTGGGCCTTATTCTCGTCTTCTCGGATAAGCGCTGCTGCGAGTGCTTCCTCTGTTATAGATAGGTATAGGTAGAGGACCTCTCCTGTTTGGGGTTTAGCGAGAATCGGGGGTTTTTCTAGGACTTCTTGAAATGTTGGAATGCCTCTTCGCATTCCGCTTCCCATTTAAAGGGGGTTTCTTTCTTCATAAGTTTGAAGAAAGGGTTCGCCTTTTGGGCCGACGCGCCGAGAAAATGACATAGTGCAGTTAGTTGGCCGATAAGTTTCTGGATGTCTTTGAGATTTTTCGCACTTGCCATTTCGAGGACGGCTCTACATTTTTCGGGGTTAGCTTCTACCCCACGTTGCGTGATCATGAAACCGAGAAACTTTCATGCTTCCATCCCGAAGGTGCATTTTGTCGGGTTGAGGCGCATTTGATGTCTTCTTAGGGTGTTCATTATAAGCTGATGAGTTGCCCGCCGGATTCGGTCTTGGCGAGCATGTCATCTATGTAGACTTCCAGCTTGGTCCCAGACAGGTTTTGGAAAATCTTGTTGACGAGCCTTTGGTAAGTAGCTCCGGCATTTTTTAGGCTGAAGGGCATGACTGTGTAGCAGTATGTGCCGTCGGGAGTGATAAAGGCCGTCTTCTTCTCGTTGGGTCGGTGCATGGGTATCTGATTGTATCCGGAATGTGCGTCCATAAAACTGAGGTACTAGTGGCCGGATGCGGCGTCTACCAACCCGTCAATATTCAGTAGAGGGAAGGCATCTTTTGGACTGGCTTTATTCAAGTCCGTGTGGTTGACGCACATCCGCCACTTCCCATTAGCCTTTTTGACTAGCACAACGTTAGCCAGCCAGGTTGTGTAGGGCAGTTCCCTGATAAAGCTTGCTTCAAGGAGGGCTTTAACCTGTTTTTTGACTTCGGCTGCTCGATCGGGAGACATTTTTTGTCACCTCTGTGCCACAGGTTTAGCCTTGGGGTCTACGACTAGTCGGTGAGACATTAGATCGGGGTCTATTCCCGACATATCGGCAGGTGTGAATGCAAACAAGTCTCTGCTTTGTCTTAGGAGGCGTGAGAGATCCTCTTTAAGGTCGTATAGGAAGTTCTTGTTGATGAAAGTATATTCTTCTTTGGTTTGCCCTATTTGCAATTTTCTCCATGTCCCCTTCTGGTTCCGGCCTAGGTTGCCCATCTTGTCAGGCGTCTAGGTTGGCTAAGAATATGCCGGCCGCGTTCCGAGATTTCTTTCGCAGGGCTAACCTGGTGTTGTCACATTCTACTGCGATCTCCCGGTCTCCGTGATAGTTCCGATGGAGCCATCCTCTGATGTGAACTTCATGAGAAGGTATTTGGTGAAGATGACGGCGGAGAGGTCGTTAATTGTTTTTCTTCTGAGGATGCTGTTGTAGGCGGTGGAGTCTTTGAGAACCACGAACTTGGATAGGATTGTCTTCCTTTGGTTTCCCGTTCCTATCATGAGGGGAAGGACGATGGAACCGTCTGGTTTGAGGAAGTTGTCTCCGAGTCCCGTGACTCCGTTGCGGTGTGTCTGTAGATTGTCGTTGCGGAGTCCGAGTTTGTCGAAGGCTCCTCTGAAGAGGATGTTAGAGTTTGCTCCTGTATCCACCAGTATTCTTCTTACTAGTCCCGTTCCAATCTTTGCCGAGATGACGAAGGGGGCGTCTTCTGCCGAGGTGCCGTGCTGGCAATCCTCGGGGGAGAATGTTATCGCTCTATTGGTGGTGGCAATTGGGGTTTGGTCTCTGACTGCCAGGATCTTGAGATCCTTCTTTAGTGCTGATTTTGATTTCCCTGGGGTGTCTTTCCTTGTGATAACGTTCACGATAATGGTCGGATCTGTTTCAGGGCTTTCCCTAGAGGTTTGTCTCTGTGTCATCGGGTTACGTCCTTCTTTTTCTGGTGATCTGTCTTTTTCTGCACGTCTTGGTTCCCTGATGATTTTGGCAAACTCGGGGAGTTTGCCGTCTCGTATGGCTTGCTCGAGGGCGTCTTTTAGGTCGAAACAATCTTGTGTCCTGAGTCCGCATCCTCGGTGGTAGTCGCAGTACAAGGTCTTGTTGCCGCCCGTTCTTTCCTTGAGTTGTCGGGCCCTCGGGAGAATACCTCGATCGGCTATTTGGTGGTATATCTCGGTGATATGGGCCGTCAGAGGTGTGTAGTTAGAGAATTTTCCGATTCTGGGGGGTTGGTTTACGTTTGCTGGTTTGGGATGTTCTTTATGGTTTTCTCTTGGTGGGGGGTTATGTCGAGGTGCCGTGCTGCCGTGTCGTGTGCTGCCGTGCTGCCGTTTATTGGCAGCTACGACTTGGCTTACTTCCTTGTCGTTTATGTACTCCTTTGCAGCGCTCTGGATCTCGTGCATGGTCCACACTGGTCTGGTAGTTAGGTATTTCCAAAAGTCTTCATTCATGATCCCGTTAGTTAGGCAAAGGCTTGCGACTGAGTCCGTGAGTCCGTCGACCGTTAAACATTCATCGTTGAAGCCGATCGAGGTATTTTCTCGTGGACTCGTCTTGTCTCTAGGTGACTCGCAATAAGCTGATGGGGTGTTTAGCTTTGGTGATTCTGGTGGTGAATTGGGCCATGAACTTTCATGAGATATCGTGGAAGCCAGTTATGGATCCGTTGGGGAGGGCGTTGAACCATTTAATCGCTGGCCCGACTAGGGTTACCGGGAAGGCCCTACCTCGGACCGCGTCAGCGGCCCCTTCCAGGTTCATCCTGGCCTTGAAGGCCGTTAGGTGCTCCTGGGGGTCCTTGGTTCCGTCGTACTTCATATCCGTAGGTTTTTCGAATCCTTTAGGGAGTTTTGCTTTCAGGATTCTTTCAGTGAAGGGAGTGGCTCCCATTATCACGTGGTCATTTCTTGTGCGTTTGGCCTCTCGATGTCGTCGGTCGTCGTCCGTGTCATGTTGATGAGCCGGGTTGCGTGAGACGCTGCGATCATACCTTTTTCCGTGTCGTCGTTCAGGCATCCTGTCGTGTCCGTGGTCACGTGAGATGCTGCAATTGTATCTCTTGGCATGTCGCCGTTCTGGCAATCCGCCGTGCCTGGTTTCATGGCGAGATCTTGATTTGGAGGTTGCGTGACTTCCGTTTTCGGTATTGTGCTTTTCTTTGGGTGTAACTCGGCCTTTGAGGTCTTGCACCCTGAGGCACAGCTCTTGGATTGTTTGGACCGCCTTCTTTCCTAGGCCGTCGGGTGGCCCGGCTTCAGTGGGAGAACGGTTGTCCTCTCCTGGTTGTTGCTGGGTTGGGGTTGGTTGGCAATGTGCGCGCTTATTATCCTCCCGTGGGTGGGAGGAGTGTTATCTTGGAGTTCGGGAGTTGGGGTGTTGGGTGGAGGATTGCTCCTCGAGGTTCTCCGTCATGCCGCCACGATTTGGCTGTCCCCCATATCTGTTCAAGAACCTTGAGAACTTTCTTGATCTCTTGGCTCCTGAGAGGTCTGAGCTTGGCCACTGTGGTAGCGTTTAAGGAGGTCGTTCATGATGAGCTTCCTTACGAATTTTCAGTAAGGTCCGAAGGGGATCATGGCGACAGAGTTGTCATAGGTGAGGCGGCGGATGGCAGAGGTTTGGAACCTGGTGTTGAAGGAGGTGACCTCGTGGGTTTAGAGGAAGAGCTTGAAGAGTTCAAAAGAAGAAGCAACCACGGTGGGCATGGAGCC
Organism: Arachis ipaensis; assembly: GCF_000816755.2. Taxonomy (NCBI): domain Eukaryota; kingdom Viridiplantae; phylum Streptophyta; class Magnoliopsida; order Fabales; family Fabaceae; genus Arachis; species Arachis ipaensis. The sequence continues at coordinate 95,326,235 of NC_029789.2, read as the reverse complement.
GAAATGGAGGGAGAAGATGGGGCCATGGCGTTTGGAGAGACGGATGAAGGAGTGGTAAATGAGAGGGTCCAAGAGGTGGAGGTGTCCCACTAAAGGGAGGCGAGACTTTGGGCTCAGAGGAATTAGAATTTCACCGTTGGAGTAAGGCGAAGGTGCATAAAGAGTGTTATCACTAAGAAGGTGATTGCAAGTCGAAGAAACATTGTTCCTTTGGGATTTCGCCATTGGAGTAAGGCGAATGTGTGTTATCACTGCAAAAGTGATGCAAGTTAAGGAAACATTATTCCTTTGGGATTTCGCTGTTGGAGTAGGGCGAAGGTGTGTTATCACTACAAAGGTGATGCAAGTTAAGGAAACATTATTCCTTTTTGCTCTCAGTTACACGCAAGAAATCTGAGTTTGATGATTGCTCTTCTGGGTTATCCGCCATGCCGCCACAACGCTACAAAGTTCCCACAGACGGCGCCAATGTACAAGATGTCTCTGGTACGGGTTGAGAGATGGATCGAGAACTTGCGGGTTGAGGCAGATGCCGGATCACTTGACTGGAGCAATGGGGGGAGGTACCTGCAAAGACACTCTGACGCTCAAGTCAGAATGGATCTGATATATATAGATGGTGCATATATAGATATGACCATTGAACTGACTCAATTTGAGAATTCTTAATGGTTATAATTACCGCATATTTGTCAATAGGATATTCTCAAGATGAACATGATAATAGAGTTTCCTTTGACTTGCGACTATCATAGTAATTGATAATGCATTTATTATACTTTGATTCTGGACACCTAATACCCTAGGGTGCTAATTGAATGGATATTGGGTATGATTTAAATACTTGTAGAATTAATGATTATTCAATAAAGAATTCGTCAACTCTCGGTAAAGAGTTTGAGCTCTATGATTATAATGACTGAGATGAATAAAATCTTGGCCAAGGGAATTGAATGAATGAAGAAATGGGTTTCTTAAGTCATTCACAGTTCATTATAATAATGGTAACAAGTTAGAGTTTGACAATTAAACCATACTCTAAGGGTGTGTGTGGTTCAAAGATTAAATTTTATTACCAAGTAATCTCATTCCTAGACATTATATTCCTATGAATGAGATTACTTGGAATATATGATTCCCATATTTGGTTGTAAAATTTAATACATTGGAATATTATGTAATAATCCTAGAAATGACTAAATTTTTGTTTGGTTGAGTTTAAATATCTTGGTCATATTATGTAATATGTCAAAGTTACCCTTAATCATTCAAATTAAAATATTAATGACTAAAAGTTAAATATTTTTTAAATTTACTAAAATACCCCTAATAACAAATATCTTTAGTTAAAATTATTATTGATTCTAAAATTTTTTAAATTTACTAAAATACCCCTAATAACAAATATCTTTAGTTAAAATTATTATTGATTCTAAATTTTTAAAATTTATTAAAATACCCCTAATAACAAATATGTTTAGTTAAAATTATTATTGATTTTAATTTTTTAAATTTACTAAAATATCCCTAATAACAAATATGTTTAGTTAAATTATTATTGACTCTAAATTTTTTTAAATTTACTAAAATACCCCTAGTATCAAATATCTTTAGTTAAATTATTATTGATTCTAATTTTTTTAAATTTACTAAAATATCCCTAATAACAAATATCTTTAGTTAAATTATTATTGACTCTAAATTTTATCTCTACTAATAAATTTACTATAATACCCTAATAACAAATGTTTAATTAAAATCAATTTTATCATAATTAAATTAGTGACTATGACAATGTAAAAGGAGCAGTGTTCATCTCAGATGATCCTCAACTAACTGAATGGGGGCATCTCTATTCTCCTAACATTGTAATTACTTCCAAAGATGCAAAATCTGTGATCAATTATGCACAAAGCAACAAAAATCCAAAAGCCACCATCAATTTTTAACAAACATTTCTTGGAATCAAGCCATCACCAGTTGTTGAACATTATAGTTCAAGAGGAACTTTAACTAGTTTTCCATGGATCTTAAAACCTAATATAATGGCACTAGGAACTAGATTTTAGTTGCTTATATTTCTCACAAAATAACAGCAATAATTGGCACAAATGTCTTCCTATCAAGTCACTATAATATTCAATAAAAATTCAAAAATAGCAATATTTAAAGCAATTTCTTCAAAAATGGCAAAAGTTCCCCCGGTTGAAGTTGAAACACCATGTCGATCAGACTATTGTCCCTTAGAATGCTAAGGCCAGCCTTCATTCTATCATCACCGCTCAAACCAGGAACATCTCTCAACAGTACCATTAGCTTCATTCTGCGCTCAGCTCCTTCTTTCTTATGCTTAAAACAAGAAACCATATCAACTAAAACGGCTGTGTGTTCTTGATAAGCACCTTTCATATCTCTCATTGATTCTACTACTATGTCAATCACTTCCTCACTTTTGCTCCCTCTTTTTCTTTTATTCCTTTCTATATATGAAGCACTAGGAGCAGCAGAAGAACTAGGAGCAGTAGAAGCACCGGGAGCAGCAGGAACACCAGGAGTTGGAGGCTCTTAAAAATTAAAAGCAACACCAACAGGAACACCAGAAGATTATTCAATATTGATAGAAATGAAGAATAAGTAGCCTAACTGATTATACATGCTCTACACTTGTATATACAAGCATTATCTCTGGCTTGGCCAGCAAGACTAACAACATTAACTAACTAAATAGAACCTAATAGAATATTAACTACCCTGATTTTAATTCTGTTTGCATAATTACATTCATATCCTTTTTTTGTTATTATACTCCACAGAAATGAAGATCAGTATTTCTATCTAAATGCTCAACATGATGGGAATAGTTAAGGCTAGTCACAGGCATAGTATCTTATAACGAGCATATAATAAATATGAAATGAATGTAGGGGAAAAGGAGGAGGGGGAGTTATGTTGATAATTAATGATGCAGAGTATTGGCATAGGATGAATGTACAAAAGGAGGAAAAGGTGCACTCCATGAATGTGCAAATGTAAATCAGAAAGAGGCCATTGTCAGCAATCACTCATGTGGGCCTTTTCATCTCCTAAGATCAGAAAAATTAAACTACAACTGGGTCCACCAATAACAAAGACATATGTGCAATCAGGGAGAAACAAAGAAAGAGAGAGAAAATACATATGCCAGCGAATTATCAAAGTATAAGGTTGTCATATAGGACATCAATAACATAAAGAGCATAAAAAGGAGGGGAGAAAAATTGAAAAGTAAAAAATAGGTGAAAAAGAACCTGAGCAGGGAGGGATAAGCATGGAGAAGTTCAAGTTTAGTTCCATCGCCAAAAGGGAAGAACCATTTAGGTCCCTTGTCATGTTGTTGGGTGTCATTGTTTTCACACATCTACATCTAGGGGACTCTAGTGCTTAGTATTTTTACTTTTTAATCTTAGAAGACTTTTATTTATTTCATACCTAACACTAGTCATTGGGTATAAGAAATAAAGAAATTAATAAAAACTTACACATGGTCAAAAGACCTTTCATCTCTTATCTGAGATTTTGTTCTTGTGGTGGTGCGTGATAGGGAACTTAACCAAGGTTTTCTATTTTTTTTCCTTTCAAAATTTAAAGCTGCTTTGATTTCTTCTAAATGTTACAGAGCATCTTCACAGATATGTATGCAATCTCATTTGTCACACCCCACAAGAAACATATGATTAGTAAAATCAGGTTAGAGTTTTCTTAGTAAAAAGAAGAGAGGCACTGGGTACATGAGAATAGGCCTAAAATAGTATCTGCAATCCTCTTTCTCACCAAAAGTTACTACTTATTAAAATAAAGAACACAGGATACATGAGACAAAGCACTAACTTAGTAAGTGCAAACTCTCTATTCACCAAAAGTTACTACTTACTACTACCTGAAAATTTTTTCTTTTAACTATGCTGCAACTTGGACAAATAACACAAACTTCTCATTTTATTTTTGATAAATCAAAAAGATAATAACAACTTTTAAATCATTCGAGTACTTTTGAAAATATCAAAAATAAAACTTTTTTTAAAATTAGCTTATACTTATTAAAATTAAAAAATTTAATATAAGTGTCAATGTTATATATGCCTTGTCATCATGTTCCGTGCCTTGCATTTGTAGTAAGATTGGATGAGTTTATTGACAACAATTCAAGTGTCCAATACTGTAAAATATGATGTGCTTTATTAGCGTGGTTTGACACTATTGATTGACATAATCGCATTTTAAAATTTTACATATCCCATGCTAAGATACTAGTAATTGCCCTATAGCCAATAATTTATCTGCATCTATCTCATCCCATCCATCAACCTTATTGATTTGAAAAGCGAGCCAAAGGCCTCTTGACATCTGATCTACTATTAAAATCGCAAATCAACACACTGGTTTTGGGAAATAATAAACACATAGCAATGCATGCACTGATGCAACTTTAATTTAAACCACTATAAAAAATAAGCACTAAATGAAAATGGTATTTTATTGATAACCATAGTCTGTAAAACCATAGTTAGTGTTTTAATTAATTTTTATGGAATAGCTGATTAGTGTTAAGCATAGTTAACGATAAAGAAAGACCAAAAGGAAACAGAAGACCAAAGTCCAAAGAAAAAGCACAGTATTCATTATTGGCTACTTGGACAAATAACAAATATTAACAAATAGTTATGCCAATTATAAAAGCTTCCAACAAAACTAAAGAATACCACAACCAATAACCTTTTATACCATGGAAACCAATTTTCAATATGAAAGTAATGGTAATGCCATGGCTAATCAAATGTTTTTGAAACATCAAAGTAACAAAGAAGTTAGGCATCAAAACAAGACAAAGAAAGAAACATTAACAAATTCAAAAGATCAAAATTCAGCAATTATTATATAAGATTCAAAGAAAATGGCAACAAACAGAAAGTGATCTTCAAGTTTTTGTTCAAGAGCTGAAACTATACAACAGAAGCAGTTAATAAACCAGGCAGAAAACAAATCATCAAATCATCAAAATCGGTGACAACAAGCTTAAACTCTTTATTTGAGGCAAATCATCAAACACGATGTTTGCATGCAACATAATCACAGAGAGCATCTAAGAAATCAAGCAAAATAGAAAATAAATAATCAAATTAACAGTCTATTGTAGAAAATTAGTATAATATGATGTAGAAAGCATGAAAAAACTAAACCTTAATGAGAGATTCGAAGAGAATTCAAAGAGAATTCGCAGAGAGAAGCAATGCGAACATGAACTCGAAGAAGAGAAGGAGACCAATCTTCCGATTAGGGTAACGGTGGCGCCGGCGCAGCTCCGATGGCGGTGGCGTTGCTGAAGTCTCACTAATTTGGGGACAAAAAAAAGCTCTGCTAGGGTTTCGCCGTTTTCTTCTTCAGAGAGAAATGAAGAAGAAGCTGAAATCTATATTAAATAACAAGGGCAATTTAGTCTTTTTGTTTCATTATTTACATTCCATTCCCATTGGAATTGAACATAACCAGGGGAGAGATGGTAATTCAATTGGTGGTAATTCAATTCCTTGGAATAAAATATATCCAGGAATGATTTTTTAGATCTTGAAGTAAACATGGAAATAAATCATTCCCATCTCAGAATTCCTGGGAATATACTTGCATTCCCTCCAACCACACACCCCCTAAGGGTTAACCAAGAGTTGGAAAGATGGAAGGAATTATACTTTGTTCTTCTAAGGTTCTTAGTAAAAATATATTATTTCATACTATCGGGTCGTTGAGGAGTGTTGTTAGATGCCAACCTTGATTAGTAAATTTAGTATGACTAATTTACTACCCGCTTAGTATTGAACCTATGGGATCACACACTAACGAGTTTTCTAATCTTTACTGTAGAATTATTTAATTATTATTTTGATTTGATCAAATAAATAATTATATCAATTCAAATGGAATATTATTGTATTCTTTGCAAACACCAAGAATATAATAATAATATGATAATTAAAAATATTAAATGAGATTTGAGAATAATTAGTTATTCTATTTCCAAATTTGAATTTTGAATTTGGATGAGATCCTAACTGATTCTGTTTCAAATTGAGTTATGATAACTTAAAATAAAAAGATATGATTTAAATTTGAATTGAGATTCAAATTTATAATTAGTAACAAATCTCATACTATATATATGTATACAAAGAGTAGAGGAATAAGAGATGAGAAGTTTTATTCCTTTACTTTCACACACATAAATGTATGTGAGCCTAATTCTTGGAGAAGAATTTTATGGCGTACAAAGAGTTGCAAGAGGTTTCTCAATTTAGATCAAATATCCATTGGTCAAAGAGTTGACAGCAAAGATTGATCTCGGTATGGATACGTATAGCACCTTCGTACAATCGAAGGAAAAAGTGATTTTTATTAGCGTACACAGGTATTTAGATCTGATCTATATATTTTATATTATTGGAATAAAATTTAAACACAAAATAGATCTTTAAAATTATTTTCTTTTCTTCCGCTGCATATTATAAACACATGGTAATCTTACACTAAATTCTAAGTTTATAATAAATGCAATTAGCGCAAGACCCAAGTGAAGACAATTTAGGATTTTGGTATTTTATAGTTAAATTATTATTATTATGAAGTACCACAGTTTCCTTTATCCTTTTATTTTTTTGTCTCGTCAATGCCGTTTTAATCCTCATATTTCTCTTCTGTTGCTCCTCTAACGTTTCTCACCTCATATTTTTTCTTCTTGTGTTTCTTTATCTCATTTCACCGGTGGTTTTTCTTTAATTTATGAATGGCAAGAACTCTTGTCTTTTATCTATTTCTCATCCTTGACTACTATACTCTGTTCATTGTTGTTTTTGCCATCCTTCTTCTCTCTCTGGTAGTATGAGGGGCAGATGATGTATGGTAGTGATGGATTAAAATACAAAGAAAAAAAATCACGAAAAAGGAGAAAAAAAAGGAAACAATGGCTGTTGGCAAATAGACCGTGGCAAAGAGAAGGAGAAATAGTAAAGCATTGACGAGTTAAGATTGGATTTTTCTTTCTTGGACACATTGAACATCATCATTTTGGACTCCTGTTCTTTTATGATCGTTTTTTTTGGACACATTGTACGATGTCATTTTGGACTCCTCTTTCTTCTTTTGTGTTTCAATTTCAAGAACTGATCGAGTTATGGTTTGATGTTGACTTATGGGTCAATCGACTATTTTTTCGCTCCAAATTCTGTTCTTATTTTAGGTGATTATGCACCCTAATCGAAGCAGATTAGGCACTAGTTTCTAGTATTTTAGTTTGATTCTGATTTAATAATTATATTGTATCAAAAATGCTAGGAGAAAATGAATCCAAACCATCAGAAAACAAAAAACTAAAACACATAATATATAACAGTCACAAATGTAAGTGTGTGTATACGAGTCACCCATTTCACTCGAAAAGAAGTACCGTTCGAATGGACAGGAAAATGTGAAAGAAGTTTTGACATTACCAAATTTCTAAAAACCTTTTAAGGTATATTGTTATGTTTTTTTTAAAAAGATTAGGATGCGTGCTGATGCAACACAAGAATGTGATAGCATATGTATCAAGGCAGTTGAGACTCTACGAGAAGAATTATCCTACTCATGATCTTGAGTTGATAGCAGTGATGTTTGCGCTCAAGATATGAAGACATTATTTATATGGGGCTCAGTTGGAAGTTTTCTATGAGTATAAGAGTATAAAGTACATCTTTGAACAGAAGGACTTTAACATGAGCCAACAATGATGGATGAAATTTCTGAAGGATTACGATATCGTGCTGAGTTATCATTCGAGAAAGGCGAACGTAATTGCGAACACTTTGAGTCATAAGAGTTTGAGTATTTCTTGAATGATGATGAATGAAGACGAGTTAATTTCAACCTTTGCAAGTTTGAGGTTGGAAATGAAGAAAACATCAGAAGGAGTCGTCATGGCACATCTACACTTGACTTCAAATTTCAAGACAGCCATTCAACAAGCGCAATTCAGAAATGTCAGAACTGTTGGTCAGATTAGAGGCGAATAAACCGGGATAAGTGTGACAAGACAGTGACGAATTGTGGAGGTTTAAGAATAGAGTTTGTGTACCTAACCAAGGAAGATTGTGTCAAGAGATTTTGACAGCAGCCCATCAGAGTAAATTTTTTATGCATCTGGTCACAACCAAGATGTACTAAGATTTGAAGAGTATGTTTTGGTGGCCGGGATTAAAAAGAGATGTGACGGAATATGTTACTAAATGCCTGAATTGTCAGAAGATTAAGGCAGAATATCAAAAACCCTCAAGAAGGCTATACAGCCTTTAGAAGTGCCTCAATATAAATGGGAGAGAATTACCATAGATTTTTGTCACTGGGTTACCGAGGATGTCGGTTGGATATGATGCTATATGAGTTATAGTGGACGGATTGACAAAGTCGGCTCATTTTCTTCCAATCAGAGCTAACTATACATTGAAAAAGCTTGCGCGTTTGTACATTCAAGAAGTGGTGTGACTGCATGGAATACCTTCTTCAATTATTTCCGACAAAGATCCAAGGTTTACATAAAGGTTTTGGGGAGTTTTTTAAAAAGTTTTTGGCACAGAGCTGCATCTATGTACGACTTATCATCCATAGACAGATGGAAACGAACAATTCAGAAATTAGAAAATATACTGAGATCATGTGTAATGGAACAACGAAAAAATGGGAATAAGCAATTGTCATTAGTAGAATTTACCTACAACAACAGTTATCAACAGAGTATTGAAATGGTGCCATATGAAACTTTTTATGAACGATTGTGTCAATTTCTGCTGTGTTGGTATCAAGAAAAAAAATACAGTACTTTGAATCCAAATTTGATGCAGGAAACAACCACTCAAATCAAAAAGATTCGCGAGAAGATTCAGACAGTACAGAGTCAACATGTTAGCAAAATCATTATATTAATTATTAATTTTGCTATTATGATTGTTTTTAAAATATTAAAGTAAATTTAAAATATTAGAGTAAATTCATATATTTAACTATTATATTATCATTTTAATTTATTTAATTTATACTTATAAAATTATATTTAAATTTTTTTATGTGTTTAATTT
>NC_029789.2:95291079-95316978 GCF_000816755.2 Arachis ipaensis | reverse complement strand
TAATGTATATCTTAGATTTATATTTTATAAAAAATTGATTATTTTGATTGAATTATGATTAAGCATTAATTTTTTAATCAATAAATTAATAACTAAAACGATTTGATATCGGTTTAATTTTTAAAACCATAGTATATTTATAACAAGAATGCATATATGTATATAGTTTAGGAATGAACATATAAAGATGACAAAAATGGAAAAGCACCACAGCAAATAACTAGATTTTAGTATTTTAAAGGACAAAGAATAGGATAGGATGCTAGTATGCTACTATCTGTTGCTGCGTAGGATGCTACTATCTCTTGCTTCAACCACCAAAAAACACGTGACCATGAAAATGTTTATGCTAGCACAGTAGCACCCAACTTTTTCTAGCATTATAGAGTACAGAATTTCCCGATTTAAAGGTTTATTAAAAAATAATTGCTATAGTATCTAAAAATATTTATTTAATTTATTAAAAAAAATTAAAATTAATAAATAATTCTTAAAATATAAAAATAAATAATTATTAAATATTTAAAATTTATTATAAATTCCTAACAAATAAATTAAATAAAAATTATACACTAAATATAAACATTATAATATTATTGATTACCTATACTTTTCTTATCGAGTGCATCACACATTAATAAATGATAGTGAAATCATACAAGCAATAACATTAAACGATGAAAGAATGTAAAAATACATTTGAAACTGTTTTTAAGAAGCCAACATTGGCATCACCCTGTCAAAAGAAAAATCATTGGCATCACCGACGCTACCATGTCCAAGCCTCACATCCTGGTGTTCCCATACCCTGCTCAAGGCCACATGCTCCCGCTCCTAGACCTCACCCACAAACTAGCACTATACGGTCTCACCATCACCATAATAATCACACCAAACAATCTCCCAACCCTCGAACCCCTCTTAACAACCCACACAACAACCATCCATACACTTACGCTCCCTTTCCCTTCTCACCCCAACCTCCCCGCGGGTGCAGAAAACGTCCGTGAGGTTGGTAACACTGGAAACTACCCCTTCATCAACGCCCTCTCTAAACTCCAAACCCCAATCATCCAGTGGTTTAGATCCCAAATCAACCCCCCTTTGGCTCTCATCTCTGATTTCTTCCTTGGATGGACTCAACAACTCGCTGACAAAATCGGTATCAAGAGAATTGCATTCTTCTCCTCCGGCGCCTTCCTCACCGCCGTCTCCCACCACTGCTGGCGGAACCTCCTTCCCCTTCCGCCGCAAACCACAGAGTTTGAGTTCCCTGGCCTCCCCGGAACACCATCGTTTCCGCGGGAGCATCTTCCTTCCATTTTCCTCCGATACAAGGATTCTGACCCGGACGCCGAGCTGGTCAAAGAGGGATTCGCATTTGCGAATCCCACAAGCTGGGCATCGGTGTTCAACACGTTCCAGGCCTTGGAAGAACCATATTTGAACCATCTTCGAGCTGACTTAAAACCCCGAAGGGTCCTTGCTGTCGGCCCGTTGGGTTTCAATCGGGCCGACCAGAGCCTGAACGAAAAAGGACATGACACTTTGCTGAGGTGGTTGAATAAGTGGGAGGAGGGTGCAGTTTTGTATGTCTGCTTTGGGAGTCAGAAAGTGTTAACAAAGCAACAAATGGAAGGGCTTGCTTTAGGATTGGAAAGATCGATGATTCCATTCGTTTGGGTCGTGAAGGAAGGGTGCGGACCCGTACCAGATGGGTTTGCTGAACGGGTTTCGGGTCGTGGTCTTGTGGTGAGGAGCTGGGCTCCGCAGGTGGCGATTTTGGGCCACCGGGCCGTGGGCGGGTTCTTGAGCCACTGTGGGTGGAACTCGGTGCTGGAGGCTGTGACGGCGGGAGTCATGATTCTTGGGTGGCCCATGGAGGCTGACCAGTTCGTGAACGCCAGGCTATTGGTGAAAGACATGGGGGTGGGAGTGACGGTGTGCGAGGGGGCCAGTTTGACACCCGATCCGGATGAGTTGGGCCGGGCCATTGCAGGCACGATGGGGCCGGAAAACCCACGGAGGAGGAAGGCAAAGTGGTTGAGGGAGGAAGCCGCGAAGGCTGTTGGAAATGGTGGGCAGTCCTCTAAGGAGTTGGATGAACTCGTGGAGCTCTTGGTGCTGCTCAGTGTAAAGGAGGAAGGATGCTGGTATGTATGGCATCACATTGCATTATAGTATTTATAGTAAAATTCAACCTGGTTCTTCTCTATTTTTTTAATTTTGTTCAAAAAATTAGTTAAATAATAATAAAGATTAATTTTATAGGAGTTTTATTTGTAATTTGTGAAGATTTAAACTCTCATAAACTATTAATAAGTTTATTTTTTAAAAATTCCTTCACCAATGATGATTAAGTAGAGACATTAAAGTCCATTGCTGAAAAAGATATAGCGAAAAAAAAAATATTTGTAGTACGAAAATATTTTAAAGGAAAAAATAACATTGAACAAGAAATAAAATAAAATAATATCAATGTTGATGATATTTGCATTGGTGACTATTCTATACCCGGTATCCAGGTTCTTTTGCACAGTAAACGACGAACCTGGTTACCCGGGCTTGGGTCACCACCATGGCCCCAGGCCAAGTAATCGCAAACCGGTGTAGGAATTCTTAGTCTAACATCCAAATTTAAATACCTCCTTTATCCTATCTTGGCCAACAACATAAGATAACAACTACACATTATTTAAACCAAGGTTTTGAAAACCGGACCGATCATCAAATTACTCTAATCACTAGTTTACTGGTTTATTGGTCCAACCGGTATAACCAGTAGTTTAACTGCAAAAACCATTTTAGAATAGAATAATAAATAAATTATGAATAAACATTCTAAAATATAATTATAGTCTAATATATATCTTAAAATATCTTCGAAATTTAAAACACTATATAAAATATCATCAACCAAATTCATATGATCTTATCAAAATATAAACTCAAAAGTTAAATAGTAATAAACATATCTAAATATTAAATCCCAACATCATGATTTATCAATCATCAAAATCTGCAAGAACTTGTTGCAAATTTGCTTCAGTGGGATCATCTTCACCTTCATTTCCACCCTCTTGAGCAGAAGAATCAAGAGATGCAACATAAAGACCACTACTACCACCACCACTTTGATATAAATCAGCATCAATATCACCTAATAAAATACACATATTATCATTATATTATAAACTAAAAATATTCTAATAAATCATTAGAAAATAAACTATAATACTTACGCAATAAGTCATCTAAATTACTAGAAAGATCAGGCTTTGTCTGCAACCTCTTCCGTCACCCAAAAGTCAACTAAATTGATGCTTTTATAATCAATTGGATTATATTGTATCTTTTGTTTTCTTTTTTCTTTTTCCTTCCTAAAAAGTTAAATAAAATATATGAATAATTGATAATTTACAAATTTGTATGATGAAGATTACATATGAAATAATATAATATTGCATGAAACATATATTACCTAGATTTAAGATGCAAATTATAAGTAACATAAATAATATCATTTAGTCTATCATGCTCCATTCTATTTCTTCTTTTTATATGAATCTGGTAAAAAAGACTCCAATTTCTCTCACACCTAGAAGAAGCAGATGCTTGGCTAAGAATGCGAATAACTATCTTTTGTAAACATGGAGCAGAACTACCAAATAACCTCCACCATTCATCTACCAATTATAAAACGATAACATATTAGAAGTTATCAATTAAGAACATAAAAGCATAAAATAAGTTACTATTACTTAAACAAATATTCAAATATTCTTACCAGGCTTAAGTTTAGATGCAGCTAGAATAGCTTCTCGTCTAAAAGAGTTTTCCTTCCGATCTTTATATAAATATATTTCTTTTATTACCTCAACTGAATCCAAATTGTTACACTTGCAATAAGGTAACAAGATCAAGCAAATCTCGCATAACATTAGGTGCTTCTTTATAATTTTTATTAAAAAAGAATGCAGGATTCAGGAAGTAAGCTGCCGCATGAAGATCTTTCTTCAAACGCTTGTCCCATCTTGAGTTGATAATATCTGTGTACGGTTGATATGCAGTCTTGTTTTGCTTAAACATCTTTTTAATTGCATCTTCTGCCTTTAGCATTCCTTAATAAACATATCCCAAAGATGGTTTGTTATCAGCATCCACAATCCTCAGCAATTTAATCAGAGGCCCCACAAGTTTACATGCAGTAAAGCAATCATCTCAAAATTTGCTATCCAAAATAATAGCACTCATAACTCTATTAGTAGAAATCTTTTCTAATTTGTGACTAGTAAAGAATGAATCTACAATCAATGCTTACGAATCCGTTTTACGCTCAAAGATGCTCTTCGATGTGATAAACACGATTGCAAAATGGGTTGCACCAAAACGTACAATTTCTCTCCAATTAGGTCTTTTTCTAAGCTAAGATAAGAAAATCATATGATTGTACACAAATACTGTGATCTTTGAAGCACATGTTGCAAGGTTAGAAATATGCGCCATGCTGCTTATATCTTTTAAAATAAGATTAAGGCAATGAGTAGCACATGGTGACCAATAGATATTATCATATTTCTGATTGATAAGCCTACCAGCAGCAACATAATTGGCCGCATTGTCAGTCACAACATGCAAAATATCATTATGGCCAATCCATTCAATCACCTCAGAAAACAAACTGTACAAGTGTGAAGCATTTTTTATGATACTAGAAGCATCTATTGATTTCACAAAGCACAAACCTTTAGAACAATACACCAGGAAATTAATTAACGTTCTTTGTCTTTGATTTGTCCAACCATCAGCCATGAGGGTACATCCAGTTTCTCTCCATGCACTCCTATAACTATCAACTAGCATTTGACATTCTCTTTTACGATAAGCTAACAAGTGAACCCTTAACTTATCATAAGAAGGACCCTTGTAACCAGGTCCAATACCAGCAACACCATCTAGCATATCTTGGAAAAATGGTGACATCACAACATTAAATTTAACTTTACAATCCAAAAGCCACCAAGCAAACCATTTATCAACCTCGTGTATCGCCTCTTTATTTTGCAAAACACTTTTAAGACTTGGTTGAGCTCCTGGAGTTGTTCTTGGTACAAACATAGGAAGAATGACTTTGACTTTCTTTTTTGCATCGCCTCCAACCACTTGCTGACTCGAAGTATGCTGCTGTTCTTCTTGAGCTGTTGCTTCATCAATTGCATCCTCTACCTCATCACCGCCTTTTTCACTAAAACTTACTTTTCATTTGTTTTTGTTGGTCTGAATTTCTTTCAATAAATTTTTCATCTATTTTTCCACATCATATGGAACTTTAGGACATTTTTCACGTCTCCAATAATCTTTGCTAGATCTTTCTTCATCCTGTGAATTTCGCCTCCATTGAAAACTTGTAGATAAAATAAACATTGATATTGTGGTTTTTCATTCACTATTTGTAGAGCAACATACTTCCAAGCTAAATCTGTTCTTCCGTGTAAATTAGAAGAACCTTGTGACTGACTATCGTTAGTACTAGGGGATTAGAATTAGCAACATCATTCGAAATAGCAGGATTGGCAGGCAAATTATTATTCACAGATGCATTATTATCAACAATTGCTTCTTGATTAATACTCTTATCCATAACTGAAATTAATAAAATAAATACGACATTAAAAATAGCCGCAGCACAATGAGAAATAAAAAAATCATCAACAAGACCATATTTAAATTTCGCTTACAGCATTCAGCAACAAACAAACCAAAATATTAACCAATAATCACAAAATACTAAACCTTCACCTAGCAATTACAAACAAAGGCAGTAATTACAAACATTAGCACATTATAAAATATTCTAAAATACTAAACCTTCACCCAGCAAAACCAGCAATTACAAAAAAAGCCATCAGTAAATTTGAACAAAAAAATTAAGAGCCATTAGCAACTAGTAATTACAAAACAGAGCCATCAGTAAATTTCCAGCAATTACAAAACAGTAAAACACTAAAACAGACTAATAGAGCCATCGAGCCATTAGTAAATTTGAAAAAAAATTTTACAGCCATCACCAACCAGTAAATACAAGACAGATCCATCAGCAACAGGCAGTTACAAAACATTACAAGAAAAATAGAAAAAAATTGAACAACAATTTCATAACTTCAAACAAAGTAGAAGACCAAACATTCAAAAATTAAAAGGAAGAAGTGAAAGCAAAGAATTGAAAGCAGGACCACTAACCTTCGACAGAGACACGGACGACAACCAGCGAGATGAGGCGATAGGCGAGACAACGGTAAGAGGCGCACCGACGACGAGCTGCTCTAAGCCACGAACAGAGAAGCCAGCGAAGATGAAGATGACGTGCTGAGCTACCTCGTTTCCGGACATAGGGAAGAGGAAGAAGAAGTGGCATTGAGGACCTAGGGACGGCGGTGGTGTTGAGGACCTTGGAACGGCGGCAGCAATGAAGGGCTAGGGTTTTGCTTTGTTTCGGAGGTCTCTAGGGAGTGCACGAATGATTGGGGGGAAAAGGAGGAGGGGTTGGTTCACGAATGGTTCTGGCTTTTTTTTATATAGATAAATAAAACGGTGTCATTTTATTCGAACTAGCAGGTTACCGGTCCGGTACAACTGGCCAGTTCTCGGCTGGTTCGGTAGTTTTGAAGTGGTTCTCTCTCTAGCGGTTATAGGCAGCAGACCAGACCGCTTTTATCGCCGGTTCCAGTTGAACCGATTCGACCAGCTAGTCCGGTCCGATTTTCAGAACCATGATATAAACAGAACTAAAGGCTCCCTCAGGTATGTGACTAATCCCCTCCTATACCTCTCAGATCTATTCCGACTTGAGCATCAGAGTGTCTTTGTAGGTATCGCCCCCCACCGATCCAAGAGTCTGACATGTCATCATCAAGACCGCTAGTATCTGATCCCTCTCACAACCTGTACGAGTGACATCTTGTACATTGGTGCCATCTATGGGGACCAGCCATGTCTTGACAGCATGGTGGAGGAATTCGAGGAGCGATCCTTAAGTCATCACCATGAACCAGACCCACCAAACCTAACATACAAGCCATAAAGCAATACTCCCCTGCCAACCCACAGGAAGGTAACTAGTGCAGTACAAGTACGAGAAAACGGGATTCCCAAAAATATCGACGGCTTGAGAGAAAAGGCGATCCAGATAATTCAAGAGCTGTTTGGGAGGGTACAGACCCTAGAGGGCCAAAATGTTTCCAAAGAGCGATACTAGCTAGAACATACAAGTCAAACGACCTCTAAGAGTCGATCACGGCGAGATACCCGAAACAAGAAATCCCCTGATCAGTATCATAGTAAACGCCAAAATCGTAGCATCTCCCACGAACCAGAATGCCAACGAAGTGATAAAGATAGAAGGAACCGCCAAGATCCCAAAGGACAAAAAGCGAGTACATCATAATAGGAGCCACCCCGTTCTCTGAAAGAATCCTAAAAGCCAAGCTACCAAAAGGTTTTGACAAACCGACCGATATGAAATACAATAGTATCAAAGACCCCTAGGAACACCTAATGACTTTCGAAGCTAGGATGAACCTGGAAGGAGCCGCCAACACAGTTCGAAGCAGAGAATTCCTGGTTTAACGCCCTGCCGAACGACTCGATCGCCGTTTTTGACGATATCTCCAGGAAGTTTATGGCACAATTTACTACTAGAATTGCCAAAGCTAAGCACTCGATCATCCTGCTCGGAGTCACCCAACGACAAGACGAACCCACGAGAAAGTACCTCGACAGGTTCAATGACGGTGCCTAACGGTCGACAGGCTCACGGACTCCCTGGCCAGCCTTTATCTGACTAACGGACTCATGAATGAAGAATTTTGGAAGCACTTAACCACCAAATCAGTGTGGACAATGCATGAAATTCAGAACGTGGCAAGGGAGTACATAAACAATGAAGAGGTCAGCCAAGTCGTGGCCGCCAATAGGCACCACCTTGGCAAGACGGTGCCACAAAGCAAACCCTTCCCAAAGAAACCCCCAAATGAGTACTTAAAACCCGCCCCCACCAACCGACCACCCAGAGTGGGAAAATTCACAAACTACACACCCCTACCAGCCCTGATTACAGAAATCTATCACCAGATAGCAGAGCGAGACATCCTCCTGAAGGCACGACAATTGAAGGAATGAACAGGCGACAACAAAAGCCTATATTGCGACTATCACAGGAGATACGACCACAAGACTCAAGACTGCTTCGACCATAAAGATGCCCTAGAACAAGCCATCCGAGACAGCAAACTTCCTGATTTTGCCAAGATCATCCGGGAACCCCGAAAAGTCGAACGTGAAAGATCACCAGAGCGAGAAGGGTGAAATCCTAGAATGATGAGACAAGCGCACTAGGAAAGCCCAGAAACTGACCCGACTATAATAGTGAATGTGATTACGGGAAAAGATGCACCGAAAAAATCCAAGTCAAAGCTGAAAAAAGATCTTCAAGTACTAGCCGTGAAAGACAAAACACGACCCCCTGTCTGTCAGTAAAGGTCAGAATCGGATTAGTAAAACGAATACTAGTAGACACCAGAGTTAATTCAAACATCCTTTTTAGAATAGCCTTCGACAAACTCGGACTCCGAAATGAAAACCTACAAAGCCACCGCAACAGAGTCACTGAACAAATCTTGTCCAAAAGATGACTTCCCTTTTGCCAAACATTGATGGAGTAGTAGATGCTGCCTTGGGAGACTAGTACCTCAGCTTTATGGACATGTGCTCTGGGTACAATCAGATACCAATGCACCGACCAGACGAGAAGAAAACCGCGTTCATAACCCCCGAAGACACATACTGCTATACAGCCATGCCCTTTAAACTGAAAAATTTTGAGGCTACCTACCAGCGGCTCGTCACCAAGATCTTTAAAGATCTCTCGGGGACCAAATTGGAGGTCTACATTGACGACATGATAGCCAAAACTCAAACTAGAGAGGAAGTCATTAAGGACCTAAAGCTTATATTGGGTGCATTAAGGAAGCAAGAAATGCGTCTCAACCTGACAAAGTGCACCTTTAGCATGGAGGTCGGGAAGTTCCTGGGTTTCATGATCACACAACGAGGAGTAGAGATAAACCCAAAAAAGTTTAAGGCCATCCTTGAGATGAGCAGCCCTGTAAACCTCAAGGACGTCTAAAGACTAACAGGACAACTCAGTGCTCTCTCATGCTTCCTCGGAGCCTCGGCCCAAAAAGCCATCCATTTCTTCAAACTCATGAAAAAGGGCACATTGTTCATATGTGAAATGCGAAGAGGCTTTTCAGCACTTCAAAAGAATACTAGCAAAGCCCCCATACTCTCAAGACCAAGAATGGGAGAGACTTTTTACCTCTACATTTTTATAATGGAGGAAGCGATAGCAGCAGCTCTCATCCAAGAAGACGAGCAAAGGACACAAATCCCTGTATACTTCATAAGTAAGGTTTCTCCAAAACGTTGAGATGCGATACTCCAGATTTGAGAAACTCGCCTTCGTACTATTCACGACGTCCTGATGCCTTTGGCAGTACTTCTCCAGATATTTATGAGTGAAGAGGAATAAGAAATTAAAATTCATTATAGGGGAAGTGAAAATAATTAGAATACGCATTAAAACACTAATCTTAGAGGTTTTAGCCCAAAATTGGGCCATCGGGCTAAATCGAGAGATACATGGCTGAGGAGAAGAGAGGAAGAAGAGAGAAAACCCTGAACCCCTTGTGATCTTCAAAGCTCCATAACTACTAGAGCTTTAATCACCATACCATTTGCGGCCACGCGAAGCCTATCTCGCCATCTTCAATTCTATCTAAACATTTTAGTAAGCACTTCCTTCACCAATCTCCAGTTTTGGTTTTGGTGTGAAAATCACGTTATTAGCTTGTGTGTTCATGAAACTTGGTGATTCATGTGTTTAGGGGGAGCTCTAACTTAAGTTCTAGCTAAGTTTCATCACTAAATTCAGTGGGTAAAGGTAAGAACTACTCTCCCTATGTATATATGAACTTTTATGAAGCCCTAGTTATTGAGTATTGTGTATATTATGTGAAATTAGTGTAGATTAAGTATTGGAGGTATTGAATTGATTGTTGGTGGTGCTTGAGCTTGGCGGAGGTAAAATTGGAATTTGGACTTAGTGGATTTCAAGATTTGAAGGTTGATTTTGGCTTCCTAAGAGGTACGATTTAAGTTTTATTTAAATATCATGTAATGTGATATGAAGTCCTAGGCTAGATTCCCTTAAGAATATGATTAAATTGCATGATTGGTTGAAATTAAAATGTTGTAATTGTTGAGTTGTTGGATTTGATTGTGAATAGTGACTGGTGGTTTATGAGTTATTGATGAAAATTGATGAAATTGATGAGTTGACGAATTCGAATGTGAGAATATGATGTGAAATTTGGTTGGGTTAGTAGTTATTGAATAATGATGGAGATTGTTGGAATGAATGATTAGGTTTGTGATTGAGTTGGAGATTGTGGAATTTATTGTTGAAGAAATGAGGCTTTGATAATTTTATAATTGGAAGTTAAATTGCTAGCTGATGAATGGTTAGGGAGGCTGTTGAATGATGATATGTATGTTAAAACTATGTAGGAATTGCTTTTGTATGGTTTTGGTTTATTTTAGGACAATGAGTTGATGAGGTTTGAGGAAATTGGAAAATTCTATTTTTGGGTAAAAATGAATTTTGACCAAATTCGGTGGGCCGTAACTCAGTCCTCGGAGTTGAGAATTCAATAAAACTAGATTTTTTTGAAAATTTATTTAAAAATCTTTCCAACGGTTCAAGAATGATTGAAAAATGAATTTTGTATAAAAAGTTATACAAGTTTGAAAATTGGGCTGGAAAATTAAATTCTATGGCATATCAGCTTTTGAAAACCTGGTATGCATGCGTATGCAAAAAACACTCATGCGTACGTGAGCATTTAGCTCGGCTAAGTGCTCTCACATACGCGAATGTGGCTCACATACACGACCATGTCTTTTGACACTGAAGCATATGCGAAGGTGGTCTGCATACGCGAGATTTTCAAGTTTACACTCATGCGTACGTAAAATGTGCATACATGCACAATCACCCCTGTTTTACTGAAACGTGAATTTTTAAGTTCTCAACCATTCTTCGCGCCTTCTAAACCTCTGTAAACCCTGTTATGAGTCTAGAGCCAATATAATAGAGGGTAGAGGAGTTAAGAATGAGAATGTATGAGTTGAGTTAGTGAATTGAAGAACGATGGATTAAATGTAATGATGATGATTGATTATGATTAAGTATGATAAGAATGGTTATGATAATGGGGAAAGATGATGGTTGATTTTGATTGAGGATGACGAACATGATCATCATGATGAGGAAAGATGATGATTGATTCGATTAAGGAAGATGAGAATGATTATGATAATAAAAGATGACGATCATTGATTATGAATATGACTATGAATGAAGTGAAATAAGATTGAGTACAAGTTTGATAATGAGTGATGGGGAGTAGGAAGCCTGATTTTGGTAAATTGATGATGGATTGGAGAGGTTGAGGATTCCCTTCGGATTATACGTTATATACAATAAATGAAGATTTTGATGAGATTAAGATTGAGAAGTGTGTCGGGCACTATATTCCAAGAATGTGACAGGCACTATATCCCTGAATGAATAGGCGAGTTGAGGTTGAGGATTCCCTCTCTCGTGTTGTCATTATAATTGAGATTTGGATTGATGTGGTAAGGACGGTGGCTTTATCCCGCTCACGTATAGGCAAGTTAAGATTGAGGATTCTCTCTCTTGTTGTGATAGACAAGCTGAGGTTGAGGATTCCCTTTCTTGTTGCAGTGGGCCGCCAAGGTTGAGAATTTCCTCTCTTGTTACATCAGGGAATTGAATAGAGAAGGTTAAGAATTTTTTTCGATTCAATTTCTGGCTGTGGTATGAACGAGTGAGGTTTAGGATTCCCCATCATTACATCACAGTCTCTCTCTAAATGGGAGGTTAAGGATTCCCTCTTGGAAAGTTGAGGATTCCTTCGTGTTGAGAGACGATATCCGGGTTAGCTACCAAGTGTGTCGAGTTTTGGCTATATAACTGACAGATGAGCTCATTAGCCATAGGGCAGACATGCATCATTTGCACTTAATTGCTTTGTTTGGGTTTGCTATAGTTTTGGCTTGTTAATTTGTGCATATTAAATGACTTTGTGCTAATTGCTTTAGTTGACTATACTTGTGGTTTATTTGTTTATCTTGCTTGTGTTTGCATATCTGAGAAGTCCCTCATGCTAGTGTCGGTTGACGCTGAGGGCTGTCCTTGGTGATATGAAATGGTGAAATGAATGAATAATAAAGATAAATATTGAATGAGATAATTTGAGCTCTCTGGGTAGATACAGTAGAGTGATTCCACTTGCTTTGCGTGGAAATTTGATGTATTGAGATATGATCAATGAGTTCAAACGATCTGAAGGTTGTTCTGGTTGAAGTTGGTGAGTTGTGAAAATAAAGAAGAAAGTGAATTAGAGTAGAATCCCTTCAGATAGTTGCCTAATCATGGATTAGTGAGAATCTAGGATGGAAAGATTGTTATGTGGATGTTTAAGATTACTTAGTGAGTTTTCGTTACCTTATATTGTATTTACTTGGCATTTTTATTGTATTGGAAACACATGGGTCAGGGGTTCTCATTCTGTATATATCTATTTTTTTCAGATGCAGGTCTTAATACTCCACAGTGATTTGGAGTTTGTTTGGAAGATGGCGAAGTGATCTTGAGCTCTGTTTATATTTTGTTGTTGATTTTTCTCTTTCTTTATTCTGAAAAATTTTATGATATATATGTATTTCATTTTGAAAACTTGCCTATAGAAGCCTTGATGTAATTATTGGGAGAGATAGAAAATATTGTTGTCAACTGCTTTCATCATTGTAATCCTAGTCAACTGCTTTCAGACACTGCGTGTGTGTATTATGCTAGCAGTTTTCATTTAAATCCTTTCAAGATTCTCGTTTAATAATTTATTTTAACTATATACATGTATTATAAATCTTCCTTGAGTCGTGCCACCTTATTATCATTAACTTATGACTTGAGCATAAGGATTTGAATATTAGGGCATTTTCCGTCGCTAACCTAATTTGAATTTTACAATATTATGTGACAAATTTAGGAGAAACTACTTGCTCGCTAAAAATAAAAACTTTAGTGACACATTAGCTAGGAAATTGTCCATCACAAAATGCATTTCAAGTATTTGTGATGAATTATCTAGGAACATTGTTCCTTACTATTTCGCACAAAGTTTATTTAGCGACGAACTAGTGTGTGAATTGTTTCTCTCTGATTTATATCAAACATTTGCGACGGAACAGTGACAACAATATCCCTCACTAATTTACTTTTATTCTATTGAACTCCTAAGTAACTGATTTACTAGAACATTGTCACTCACTAATTAATTTGTGACAAATTAGCGAGAATTTTCCTGCTCTTTTTTTAGCTACAAAACTCAATTTGTGAGAAACAAACTTACTCGTGAATCTCTCGCTAATCAGTTGGTTTTCTTAAGTTTGGATATTTTGTTACTGTTCATTAATTTTGTCATTTGTATGCCATTGATTCCTCGCTAGTTAGTGACAGAAGTGACTGATGATACATCATCTTAAGCAATTTTTAAGGTTCTTTTTCATTTATTTTCTTAGGTTTTAATCAAATTTCTTATGTTTTCTAATGAAATTTCATAAATAATCAAACATTTGGAGTTGGATAGTGTTTTTGTATTTTCAGGAGTTTTTGGCTACAAAATAAGCAAAAAATAAAGTTTTTTACAAGGAAAACACAACTATAATTTAAGGGTAGTAAAACCGTACCCTAAGTAGGAAAACCGTGCCCAAAAGGGAGAAAACTGGAGCACAAACACACAAGCCCAGCGTGCATGTCTAGAAGCCCAGCATACAAGATCTCAACGCTGACCTCTTCATACTCAGGTGATCATAACTTGAGCTAAAGAGGTCCAAATGAGACAGTTCTAATTGCGTTAAAAAGCTAACATTCAGAGCTTCAAAATGATATATATATATATAGTGGACGTTTAGTTTGAACCACACACTACCATCATTTTTTGGACGTGAAAAATAGCACCCATACTTCACCATGCACGCCCGGGGGCCAAGGCCCCACGCCTGGTGGTCCCTCTCTCCAAACATGCATGCCTAGCGTACCTTACTAGAAGTCTGGCAGATAGCTCTCTTGATAGTGTAATTGGGACACACTCCCAAAGTCCTCTATACAAGCCAAGCGTAAAGACACTTTCCAAACTCCCAAGATGTAACAATTAAGGCACAGTCTCAATCATACACATCATTAGAAGCCTTAATCACATCCAAAAGATTCAAGATTTCAGAAGATTAGTTATTAATTCTTTCTAGAAACATAAAATATTTGGTTGTTAGGATTTGTTTCAAGATTAGATTTGGATTATTGTTTTGATTCAAATTTGAAGTCATTAGTTAGTTATCTTATCTCTTTCCGAAAGATGAGATTAGGATACTTTGAATTTGAATTCTAGAATTAGGATATAAATAAGTGAACTTTGTTCACAGAGGAAGACATCTCGGTTCTTCAGCATAGTTTCTTCTTGTTTTCTTTCATTCCTCCATAGGTAACTAATCCTCTGTCAAAAGGGTTAGGAGCACTGTTTATGTTTTCTATGGATTATTAATCTAAGTTTATTCTATTTTGAAGTCTTGCATTGATCTATTTCATGATTGAGTTATTTGTTCTTCGTTCCGATTAGTGGTCTCGAAAGGTATGTCAATCCCTTTTGAATTCTTTTATTATAATTAGAAAATTTAATACTTGAATTAAAGCTCGAAAACTCTTTCACATGACTGTTTGAATTTGGGTTGGAATAGTGGTTCAATTAGTGTGCAACACATATATAATTTTCAATCACTCTAATTTTGAATAAGTGAAATTCAGATTAGAACAACTTTTGAAAATTGTGTTTTCTTCTAAGGTTTAACTGGATAGGACTAGCTTGAATAAGTAACATATAATTCGACCTAAGCACTACTTTTAAATCTTATTAGAAACTAAATAAGGTTTTATGCTTAACCTCTTTAATTAATTAACTGACAATTGGTTAATTAAAGAGAAACTGAACAACCAAGGAATTGAAAATCAGTTACTAAAGATTTGTTATGAAGGATCTTTGCATACTTCAAAATAAGTAACCAAGATTTGGTTTTTCTAAGTGCATAAACATCTCCAAAGCCCTTAACTCTCACCATCATTCTCTTCTCTCAATCAACATCTAGGTTCACTGTCTGTAAAGTATTCAAGCACTAAAGGTTCCAAGCAAGATACAAATTTTGCCCTCATCAATCCATGTTATTTTAATCTAATTAGGTATTTAATATGATATTTGCTTTCTCAATCCTCTAATCTTCGTGGGAACGATATCCAGTCACTGTAGTATTACTTGCACGATCTGGTATACTTGTCGGTATCTGTGAGCTTTAATTTTCGCTCATCAGTGATAAAAAATATTTCTCACAAAAGTCCATCGCTAATTTTGTCAAATTCTTGTAGCGATCTTTGGTGGGTGGTGCTATCAAAATAGGAAAAATTGATCGGCCACATTTCGATTCATGCATGTGACTAATGGTATATAACTCTGTGATTAGTATTTATTGCAATAGAAAAAATACAGATCACTACTCTAATCCTTCATTTTCTAGTGATACTGCTAAGTTTGAACTTTGAAGAAATTTTTGGAAATAATTTCAGGATGTTGTTGTTAATCGTTTTTGTTGGCTGTGGGATGTTGTTCTCTCATTGAAGGCACACAAAAAATTTCTTACAAAATGGGTAAACTTTATACTCAGTGAGTGAAGAGGACCTAAATATTACTAGCTTTTTTACTATGGAGTTCAAAATTCAAATGTTTATATATGAGCATGAATGCATGAATGTTTACTATTATTCCATAAACTTGAAGCTAGATTTTTTTTTATGAAGGTTAGAAAATCTTTTAGGCTAACTAACGAAGGTCAAAAGAAGTTCTCATATGGGGAACTTATGAATATGATAACTACAGACGCCAATGCACTATAGGTTCGTTCATTGCTTAAGCTAAGAGTCATGAGTTTCCACGAAAGCATGTTGTCATAGAGACAGATTTATTTATTACCTTAACTACTTATGCAAAGTTCCCCAATGTATGTTCCATTGGTGCTTCTAGCCAAAAATGTCTTTCACCTATGTCTTGACATCAAGTATTCATCAAGTTATAGAATATTAGAGTTTAATCTAAGACTGACTGGTGGGGTTTGACATCATATTCCAACAAGGAGGATAGCAGAGATTCCCATATAGTCACAAGATAGTAGAAAGGGTCTTATCTTTTACGGTGCTCAAACCAATCCAAATCCTCGGGTGTGAAGGTTTTATTCCTCACATCAAAGGCATAATGAATGGCCACTGAAAATTTCCCAACACTTTAGTAGTTCAAACTAAGAATGACATCTCATTCTTAATAATATTGATAGAAAAAGCAAGCTAATAATAATGTTTAATTTCTCAATATACTTGTATCTGTATTATACATATTTAATATAAATTGCAATCTTTTTCTTACCCTTTGAGGCATAGTCAATGTTCTGATGGCTTAAATTTCATTGTTGTTATTCATATATGAAGAAGAGTATTTTAAGAAACAAATTAGATGCCCACTCTCTCCTATCCCCTTTATATATAATAGATAGTAGATTAAGGTCAAAGTTGATGAATTTCATTTACAAGATGCAAAATGATTCATAGTTTATAATTTAGGATTAGTAAGAATTGTGTGTTTGTTATGTTTTCCATTCTACAATAATGACTTATTGGTAGCGCAAAATTGTGATCTCAACACTTCTTCACAACTCCGCGTAACTAACCAGCAAGTGCACTGGGTCGTCCAAGTAATAAACCTTACGTGAGTAAGCGTCGATCCCAGGAAGATTGTCGGCTTGAAGCAAGCTATGGTCATCCTTGTAAATCTCAGTCAGGCGGATTCAAATGGTTATGAGGTTTTGATAATTAAAATATAAATAAAATATAAAATAAGATAGAAATACTTACGTAATTCATTGGTGGGAATTTCAGATAAGCATCTGGAGATGCTTTGTTGCTTTTAAACTTCTGCTTTCCTATTGCCTTCTTCCAACCATGCGTTACCTCCTTCCATGGCAAGCTGTATGATCCTCTCGAATGAAAACAAATCCATATGCGCTGTCACCGCACGACTAATCATCTGTCGGTTCCGCTAGCGTCGGAATAGAACCATTGTCCTTTTGCACACTGTGACTGCGCCCAACATTCGCAGGTTTGAAGCTCGTCACAGTCATCCCTTCCCAGATCCTACTTAGAATACCACAGACAAGGTTTAGACTTTCCGGATCTCAGGAATGCTGCCAATGGTTCTAGCCTATACCACGAAGGTTTTAATCTCAGATTCAGATGCTCTGTTGTCAGGAGAGACGATGTGAATCGTTGATTAGGGACCCAAGAGAATATACTCCGGCTGTCGTCCAATGACTATGTTGAACATCATGTAGACCGCTTTGTGGTTGTCAGGCACACGATCTTGGCTAAGCGAGTAACGAAGATTGGGTGATTGTCACGGGTCACCCCTTCATTCTGACTTAACTGAATTAAGTTTGAGAATATATCTTGGAGAAGAAGTAAGCGTGAATTGAATAGAAAAATAGTAGTAATTGCATTAATTCATGAAGAACAGCAGAGCTCCACACCTTAATCTATGGGTGTAGAAACTCCACCGTAGAAAATACATAAGTGAAAAGTCTAGGAATGGCCGTGAGGCCAGCCTCCAAACGTGTACAATGGTCTATGATCGCATAAGATTGATCAAAAGATGGTCAAAAGACATTCCAAAGATGTAAAATAAATCTCTAAAAGTAGTTTTTATACTAGACTAGCAACCTAGGGTTACAGAAAATGAGTAACTAAGTGCAAATAGTGCAGAAATCTACTTCTGGGACCCACTTGGTGTGTGCTTGGGCTGAGCATTGAGCTTTACACGTGCATAGGCTGTTCCTGGAGTTAAACGCCAGCTTTGGTGCCAGTTTGGGCGTTTTACGCCAGAATTATTAGGCAGAATTTGAACGCCAGTTTGGGCCATCAAATCTCGAACAAAGTATAGACTATTATATATTCTTGGAAAGCCCAGGATGTCTACTTTCCAACGCAATTGAGAGCGCACAAATTGGCTTTCTGTAGCTCCAGAAATTCCACTTCGAGTGCAGGAGGGTCAGAATCCAACAGCATCTGCAGTCCTTTTTCAGCCTCTGAATAAGATTTTTGCTCAGGTCCCTCAATTTCAGCCAGAAAATACCTGAAATCATAGAAAAAT
The DNA here is from genome assembly GCF_000816755.2 of Arachis ipaensis. Lineage (NCBI taxonomy): Eukaryota > Viridiplantae > Streptophyta > Magnoliopsida > Fabales > Fabaceae > Arachis > Arachis ipaensis. Next base: position 95,298,538 of record NC_029789.2, on the reverse strand, counting down.
ACACAAACTCATAGTAAAGTCCAAAAATGTGATTTTTGCATAAAAACTAATAAAAATATAATAAAAACTAACTAAAACATACTAAAAACTATGTAAAAACAATGCCAAAAGGGTATAAATTATCCGCTCATCACAACACCAAACTTAAATTGTTGCTTGTCCCCAAGCAACTAAAAACATGATAGGATAAAAAGAAGAGAATATACAATGAATTTTAAAAATATCAATGAAGATTAGTCTCAATTAGATGAGCGGAACTTGTAGCTTTTTGCTTTTGAACAGTTTTGGCATCTCACTTTATCCTTTGAAGTTCAGAATGATTGGCATCTATAGGAACTCAGAATTCAGATAGTGTTATTAATTCTCCTAGTTCAGTATGTTGATTCTTGAACACAGCTACTTTATGAGTCTTGGCCGTGACCCTAAGCATTTTGTTTTCCAGTATTACCACCGGATACATAAATGCCACAAACACATCACTGGGTGAACCTTTTCAGATTGTGACTCAGCTTTGCTAAAGTCCCTAGTTAGAGGTGTCCAGAGCTCTTAAGCACACTCTTTTTTCTTTGGACCACGACTTTAACCGCTCAGTCTCAAGCTTTTCACTTGACACCTTCACGCCACAAGCACATGGTTAGGGACAATTTGATTTAGCTGCTTAGGCCAGGATTTTATTCCTTTGGGCCCTCCTATCCATTAATGCTCAAAGCCTTGGATCCTTTTTACCCTTGCCTTTTGGTTTAAAGGGCTATTGGCTTTTTCTGCTTGCTTTTTCTTTTTCTTTCTCTTTTTCTTTTTTTTTTCCGCAAGCTTTGTCTTTCACTGCTTTTTCTTGCTTCAAGAATCAATTTTATGATTTTTCAGATCATCAATAACATTTTTCCTTTTTCATTATTCTTTCAAGAGCCAACAATTTTAACATTCATAAACAACAAATTCAAAAATATGCACTGTTCAAGCATTCATTCAGAAAACAAAAAGTATTGCCACCACATAAAAATAATTAAGCTAACTTCAAGATAAAATTCGAAACCATGCACTTCTTGTTCTTTTGCAATTAAAAACATTTTTCATTTAAGAAAGGTGATGGATTCATAGGACATTCATAGATTTAAGACATAGACACTAGACACTAATGATCATGTAATAAAGACACAAACATAGATAAAATATAAAGCATAAGAAACAAAAAATAGAAAATAAGAACAAGGAAATTAAAGAACGGGTCTACCTCAGTGATGGCGGCTAGTTCTTCCTCTTTAAGATCTTATGGAGTGCTTGAGCTCCTCTATGTCTCTTCCTTGCCTTTGTTGCTCCTCCCTCATGTCTCTTTGGTCCTCTCTAATTTCATGGAGGAGGATGGAATGTTCTTGGTGCTCCATTTTTAGTTGTCCCATGTTGGAACTCAATTCTCCTAAGGAGGTGTTGATTTGCTCCCAATAGTTTTGTGGAGAAAAGTGCATCCCTTGAGGTATCTCAGGGATTTCATGATGAGGAATTTCCTCATGCTCTTATTGAGGTCCATGAGTGGGCTATCTTATTTGCTCCATCATTTTCTTAGTGATGGGCTTGTCCTCTTCAATGAGGGTGTCTTCCTCTATGACAATTCCAGCTGAATTGTAGAGGTGACAAATGAGATGAGGGAAGGCTAACCTTGCCAAAGTGGAGGGCTTGTCCGCCACCTTATAGAGTTCTAGGGATATGATCTCATGAACTTCTACTTCCTCTCCATTCATGATTCTATAGATCATGATAGCCCGGTCTACAGTAACTTCAGACCGGTTGCTAGTAGGAATAATAGAGCGTTGGATGAACTCCAACCATTTCCTAGCCACGGGTTTGAGGTCAAGCCTTCTTAGTTGAACCGGCCTGCCTCTTGAGTCTCTCTTCCATTGAACTCCTTCCACACAGATGTCCATGAGGACTTGGTCCAACCTTTGATCAAAGTTGGCCCTTCTAGTGAAAGGGTGAGGATCTCCTTGCATCATTGGCAAGTTGAATGCTAGCCTCACATTTTCCGGACTGAAATCCAAATAGTTCCCCCGAACCATTGTGAGCCAATTCTTTGGGTTCAGGTTCACACTTTGGTCATGGTTCTTAGTGATCCATGCATTAGTATAGAACTCTTGAACCATTAAGATCTCGACTTGTTGAATGGGGTTAGTGATAATTTTCCAACCTCTTCTTCGAACTTCATATCGGATCTCCGGATATTCACTCTTTTTGAGCTTGAAGAGGACCTTGGGGATCACCTTTTTCTTGGCCACAACTTCATAGAAGTGGTCTTAATGGACGTTTGAGATGAATCTCTCCATCTCCCATGACTCAGATGTGGAAGCAATTGCCTTCCCTTTCCTCTTTCTAGAGGTTTTTCTAGCCTTAGGTGCCATTAAATGGTTATGGAAAAATAAAAAGCTTAGCTTTTCCCACACCAAACTTAGAAGATTTGCTCGTCCTCGAGCAAAAGAAGAAAGAAAGGAGTAGAAGAAGAAGAAATGGAGGAGATGGGGGGTAGTGAAGGTTTCGGCCAAGGGGGGTAGTAGTGTGTATATTGTGTGGAATTGAAGGTAGTGAGGAGGGGTATTTATAGGGTAGGAGAGAGAGGGAATTCGGTCATGAAGGGGCGGGTTTGGGAGGAAAATGGTTTGAATTTGAATGGTGAGGTAGGTGGGGTTTAATGATGGATGGATGTGAGTGGTGAAGAGAGTATGGAGAAGAGGGTAAGATTTGATAGGTGAAGGATGTTTGGGGAAGAGGTATTGAGGTGATTGGTCAAGGGTGTATGGGGAAGAGTGTTATGGAAAGGTGTGAAGAGGAGAGAAGAAGAGGTGGGGTAGGTGGGGATCCTGTGGGGTCCACAGATCCTAAGGTGTCAAGGAATTTGAGTCCCTGCACCATTCTGGCATTCAAATGCTCATTCTGTGCCAAATCTGGCATTTAACACCAGCTCTGCTACCTTTCCTGGCGTTAAACGCAAATTCTGCTACCTTTCATGGCGTTAAACGCCACTCTGCTGCCCATTTCTAGCGTTAAACGCCAGCCAGATGCTAGACAGCCCTTTCTGGCATTAAACGCCCAGAGTGCTGCCCATTCTGGCATTTAACGCCCAGAATGCTGCCAGGTTAGGCGTTAAATGCCCAATTTGCTATCCTTACTGGCATTTAAACGCCAGTAAGTCTGTCCTCTAGGGTGTGCAGTTTTTGATGCTATTTTTAATTCTGTTTTTTATTTTTCAGTTGTTTTTGTGACTTTACATGATCATCAACCTAAAGAAAACATAAAATAACAATGAAAAATAAGTATATAAATATAATTAAATAACATTAGGTTGCCTCCCAACAAGCGCTTCTTTAATGTCAATAGCTTGACAGTGAGCTCTTAGAGAGCTTCACAGAGATTCAGAGCTTAGTGGTGGCCTCCCAACACCAAACTTAGAAGTTGAGTATGGGAGCTTTGTTTGACTCTGTATTGAGAGAAGCTTTTTATGCTTCCTCTCCATGGTTGCAGAAGAAGATCCTTGAGCTTTAAACACAAGGTAGTCCTCTTTCAATTGAAGGACTAGATTTCCTCTGTCCACATCAATCACAGCTCTTGCTGTGGCTAGGAAGGGTCTTTCTAGGATGATGGATTCATCCTCATCCTTCCCTGTGTCTAGGATTATGAAATCAGTAGGGATGTACAGGCCTTCAGCCTTCACTAAGACATCCTCTACAAGTTCATATGCCTGTTTGCTTGAATTGTCTGCCATCTCTAGTGAGATTCTTGTAGCTTACACCTCAAAGATCCTTAGTTTCTCCATTACAGAGAGGGGCATGAGGTTTATTCCTGACCCCAGGTCACACAGGGCCTTTTCAAAGGTCATGGTACCTATAGTACAAGGTATTAAGAACTTTCCAAGATCCTGTTTTTTCTGAGGTAATTTCAGTTGAACTAGATCATTCAGTTCATTGATGAGCAATGGGGGGCTCATCCTCCCAAGTCTCATTACCAAATAACTTGGCATTCATCTTCATGATTGCTCCTAGATATTGAGCAACTTGCTCTTTAACAATATCTTCATCCTCTTCAGAGGAAGAATACTCATCAGAGCTCATGAATGGCAATAGTAAGTTCAGTGGGATCTCTATGGTCTCCATATGAGCCTCAGATTCCTTTGGTTCCTCATTAGGGAACTCCTTAGTGGCTAGTGGACGTCCATTGAGGTCTTTCTCACTGGAAATCACTGCCTTTCCTTCCTCACTAGGTTTGGCCATGTTGGTTATATTTATGGCCTTGCACTCTCTCTTTGGATTCTCTTCTGTATTACTTGGGAGAGTACTAGGAGGGAGTTCAGTAACTCTTTTACTCAGCTGACCCACTTGTGCCTCCAAATTTCTAATGGAGGACTTTGCTTCAGTCATGAAACTGAGAGTGGTCTTAGATAGATCAGAGACTACAGTTGCTAAGTCAGAGTGGATCTGCTTAGAATTCTCTGTCTGTTGCTGAGAAGATGATGGAAAAGGTTTGTTATTGCCAAACTGTGCTCTTTGATGAGCGGATAATTTATACGCTTTTTGGCATTATTTTTACATAGTTTTTAGTATGATTTGATTAGTTTTTAATATATTTTTATTAGTTTTTAAATAAAATTCACATTTCTGGATTTTACTATGAGTTTGTGTGTTTTTCTGTGATTTCAGGTATTTTCTGGCTGAAATTGAGGGACTTGAGCAAAAATCAGATTCAGAGGTTGAAGAAGGACTGCAGATGCTGTTGGATTTTGACCTCCCTGCACTCAAAGTAAATTTTCTGGAGCTACAGGAGTCCAAATGGCACGCTCTCAATTGCGTTGGAAAGTAAACATCCAGGGCTTTCCAGAAATATATAATAGTCCATACTTTGCCCGAGTTTAGATGACGCGAACTGGCGTTCAATGCCAGCTCTCAGACCTATTCTGGAGTTAAACACCAGAAACAGGTTGCAAAGCAGAGTTAAACGCCAGAAATAGGTTACAAACTGGCGTTTAACTCCAAGGAAGACCTCTGCATATGAAAGCTTCAATGCTCAGCCCAAGCACACACCAAGTGGGCCCGAAAGTGGATTTCTGCATCATTTACTCATTTCTGTAACCCTAGTAACTAGTTTAGTATAAATAGAACTTTTTACTATCATGTTAAAAGGGGGATCTTTGATTAGTTTTATGCTATCTTAGACCTTTATGGAGGCTAGCCATTCGGTCATGCTTGGACCTTGTTCTTATGTATTTTCAACGGTAGAGTTTCTACACACCATAGATTAAGGTGTGGAGCTCTGCTATTCCTCATGAAATAATGCAAAGTACTATTTTTTTCTATTCAATTCAAGCCTATTTCTTCTTTAAGATATTCATTCGCACACAAGAACATGATGAATGTGATGATTATGTGACGCTCATCATCATTCTCACTTATGAATGCGTGCCTGACAAATAGTTCCGTTATACATGAAAGCAAGCTTGAATGCATATCTCTTAGCCTTCTGATCATGAGATCAGAGTCTTCGTGGTATAGGCCAGAACTATTGGCGGCCATTCTTGAGGTCCGGAAAGTCTAAACCTTGTCTGTGGTATTCCGAGTAGGATCCGGGAAGGGATGGCTGTGACAAGCTTCAAACTCGCGAGTGCTGGGCGTAGTGACAGACGCAAAAGGATTACTGAATCCTATTCCAGTATGATCGAGAACCGACAGATGAATAGCCATGCAGTGACAGCGCATCTTGGACCATTTTCACTGAGAGGATGGGAAGTAGCCACTGACAACAGTGATGCCCTACACAAAGCTTGCCATAGAAAGGAGTGGGAATGATTGGATGAAGACAGCAGGAAAGCAGAGGTTCAGGAGGAACGAAAGCATCTCTATACGCTTATCTGAAATTCTCACCAATGAGTTACATAAGTATCTCTATCCCATTTTACGTTTTATTTATATTTTAATTATTAAAACTCTATAACCATTTGAATCCGCCTAACTGAGATTTACAAGGTGACAATAGCTTTCTTCAAGCCGACAATCTCCGTGGGATCGACCCTTACTCACGTAAGGTTTATTACTCATCTTTAGATCATATTGATCACGTTTGGGGGCTGGCCATTCGGCCATGCCTGGACCTTATCACTTATGTATTTTCAACGGTAGAGTTTCTACACACCATAGATTAAGGTGTGGAGCTCTGCTATTCCTCACGAATTAATACAAAGTACTACTGTTTCTCTATTCAATTCAACTTATTCCGCTTCTAAGATATTCATTCGCATTTCAATATGAATGTGATGAACGTGACAATCATCATCATTCCCATACGAACGCGTGCCTGACAACCACTTCCGTTCCACTTTAGATTGGATGATTATCTCTTTGATTCCTTAATCTGAATCTTCGTGGTATAAGCTAGATTGATGGCGGCATTCATGAGAATCCGAAAAGTCTAAACCTTGTCTGCGGTATTCCGAGTAGGATTCAGGGATTGAATGACTGTGACGAACTTCAAACTCGCGAGTGCTGGGCGTAGTGACAGACGCAAAAGGATAGTAAATCCTATTCCAGTATGATCGAGAACCTCCAGATGATTAGCCATGCAGTGACAGCGCATCGGACCATTTTCACAGAGAGGATGGGATGTAGCCATTGACGACGGTGATGCCCTTACATAAAGTTTGCCATGGAAAGGAGTAGGACTGATTGGATGAAGACAGCAGGAAAGCAGAAGTTCAAAAGAATGAAAGTATCTCTATACGCTTATCTGAAATTCCCACCAATGAATTACATAAGTGTTTCTATCTTTACTTTCTATTTATTTATTATTTATTTTCAAAAACTCCATAACCATTTGATATCTGCCTGACTGAGATTTACAAGGTAACCATAGCTTGCTTCATACCGACAATCTCCGTGGGATCGACCCTTACTCACGTAAGGTTTTATTACTTGGACGACCCAGTGCACTTGCTGGTTAGTTGTGCGAAGTTGTGAAGTTATGTTTGGACCATGGTATTATGCACCAGTTATTGGTGCCATTGCCAGGGAGAGAACGAACAACAAATTTTACAACCTCAGAGTAACAATTTCGCATACTGATGAGTTATTTTGGAGGAAAATAAATTTCTCCAAAAACACCCAAAACTAACCGGCAAGTGTACCGGGTCGCATCAAGTAATAAAAACTCACGGGAGTGAGGTCGATCCCACAGGGATTGATGGATCAAGCAATTTTAGTGAGTGATTAGTTTAGTCAAGCTGATATTTAGTGAATTGTGTGAAATTGTAGCCAACAGAAAGTAAATGACAATGAATTTAAAGTTGCAGAATGTAAATTGGCAAGTAACTTAAAGAGCAAGAAATGTAAATTGCAAGAATCTTAAATGACAAGAAATATAAATTGCATTAAATGTAAAGGAAATTGGGAATTGGATTTGCAGAAATTAAACAAGGAAAAGTTAAATTGCA
>NC_029789.2:95287570-95291032 GCF_000816755.2 Arachis ipaensis | reverse complement strand
TTGATTGCTCTTGGAGTTTGAAGAGGAACCGAATTGAACCGGGTTGAGTTTGCAAAAGTTGGACCAAAAGTTGGAGCTAAATTTAGTATATGGTTGGAAAGCTCTGAATGTCAGCTTTCTAACCCACTTGGAATCACTTTAATTAGACATCTACAACTCAAGTTATGATCATTTGAAGAGGGCATGGTCGCTGGCTTTGGTGTGCAGCGTTTGAGGTAACGTTTGCCTCAAACGTTGGCGAAAACACCAGTTCTGGAGGCTCAAACGTATTGTCCACCCCATACTATTATACATTGTTGGAAAGCCCTGGATGTCTACTTTCCAATTCCGTTGGGAGCACATCAATTGGAGCTCTAGAGCTCGAGTTATACTCCATCAAAGGTGCAGAGGTCAAGTGGCCTCACTGCATGTTGCCACCATGTTCATTTATGCACATTGCGGGACAGTTTTCTCCCTCAATTTTAGTGTCCACCATGCAGTGCCATATATGCTTGGAAAGCTCTTGATTCCTACTTTCCAATGCTTCTTGAATCACCTCATTTGGAGCTCTGTAGCTCAAGTTATTCTTGTTGGAAGTATACCCCTTCAAGCTGTTGTGGTGTGTGGCGCCAACGTTAGCCTCAAAGTTAGGGGGCTAACGTTGGCGCAAACTTTTGCTCCTCCCCTTGTGAATTTCATGTGCCAACGTTAGCCACCAAGTTAGGGGGCTAAAGTTGGCGCAAACTTTTGGTGCCCAGGGAGGTTCTCTTCATGCCAACGTTAGCCTCAAAGTTAGGGGGCTAACGTTGGCGCAAACTTTTGGTGCCCAGGGGTGAATTTCATGTGCCAACGTTAGCCTCCAAGTTAGGGGTCTAACTTTGAGGCTAACTTTTCACCCAAAAAATTTTGTTTCCTGGTTCAACTTATTCCATTGTCCTCTCTTTACTCCTAGCCATTCCTTCTTGCTTCACCCTTTCTCCAAGCCTTCTTCACCTATCACTAATCAACCAAACACATCAAAGCTATGCTCAAAATCATGAGATATTCATTCTTTCATAATATGTGACAATTTTAGTATAAAACCTCATGAAATAGCATGAATTCATACATGGTTGATTAAATCAAAGGAAGCATGAAAATCTACCCAATTGGCTTGCTTATGGATCAAGAAAGTGCATAAAACCTATTGAAAAAAAAGGAAAAAGGCATAGAAAAACATGACATGATGACATGTCATCACAACACCAAACTTAAACCTTGCTTGTCCCCAAGCAAGAAAAGAATCATGCAATAAAGATTGACAATCCAAGGCAAGAAGAATAGCAACTCAATATTTGCTTCTTCAAGGTTTTCATGTTTTCAAAAGATTTCACAAAATGTCCTAGATGAAAACTTCAATTAAATAAAATCTAATGCAATTAAGCAACAATCAAACATAATAGCTTACCAATACTTTTATGCACATGCTAAAATCTTCTTTAATGCCTTGTTTGTTTATGATCATGATACTTTGTTGCTTTTGAATTCACAAAACTCAAGTTGGTATTCATAATGACACAGCACCATGTTGCAAATTAGAAATCAAACTATGCCTTTTCATATACACATGCATACAGAGAAGGTAAAGACAATCATGCAGTTTATAGTGCTTGAAACAAATGAGAGGAAAAGGAACTTTACAACCTTGTAGTTCATCTTCTCTATTGTTGTCAATTTCCTCCCATTCTCCTCCTTCCCATACCAAACTCAGAATGCTTGCTCATCCTCAAGCAACTATTAGAACCGTGGCTATGGGGCTAAGATGGATCATGAATGTCTTACACGAGGAATGTTAGTAGTACATGTGTTTCAAGCAAGCAAAATTAAAGATAATAATCAAGGCATAAGAGACAGAGACATTATGATTGCATAGATAAGAAGGTGTGCACAATACATTGCGTAAAAGATAAGTGGCACACCAAACTTAGTGTGACACTTTCACTTGGAATTAATGCAGGTATCTTGTAAGAATTGGAACCAAATTTTGTTGCCTAGCAACACCAAACTTAGAATGCAACCATATGTCAATTTATTGAAATTTAAACAAAGCAAGGAAAAGAAATGTACCTACTGTCTACCTGTTCTTTACTTTCTTCCTCTTCTTCCAATTTGTTAAGAGAAATGACTTCAAAGGAGGAGAAGATTCAGCTATTACCCCCTGTCTTGGTCTCTCCTCAGCAAGCTTTCTTTTGTACATGGCTTGATTGAGCTTGCTTGCTATTGGTCCAGGGGTTGGATTGCTTGTGGTTGACCTCCTCTTGAATGTTGTCCTTGGTAGTTTGGTCACAATCCTCTTCTTGGTGCTTTTGTTAATTGCCTTCACTTCTTTGAATCCAAGTCTTGGTGGTTGTGTGATTTTTGGAGTTTTGCATTCATCCAGAGCTTTTTGTATTTGTGGTTCTATGAACTCCTCCTTTATGTACTTCTCTGCCTCACTTGAGTTTGGAATGACTTCTTCACTTTCTTGCTCCTCCACTTCCTCTTTTACACCCAATATTTATTTTAATAGCTCTATCATGGGGGATAGACTATCATATATGGTTGGAAAGCTCTGAATGTCAGCTTTCTAACCCACTTGGAATCACTTCAATTGGACATCTACAACTCAAGTTATGATCATTTGAAGAGGGCATGGTCGCTGGCTTTGGTGTGTAGCGTTTGAGGTAACGTTTGCCTCAAACGTTGGCGAAAACGCCAGTTCTGGAGGCTCAAACGTATTGTCCACCCCATACTATTCTACATTGTTGGAAAGCCCTGGATGTCTACTTTCCAATGCCGTTGGGAGCACATCAATTGGAGCTCTACAGCTCGAGTTATACTCCGTTGAAGGTGCAGAGGTCAAGTAGGGAATTGGGAATTGGATTTGCAGAAAGTAAATAAGGAAAAGTTAAATTGCAACAAGCAGAGAAGTAAAAGATGGATTTGATTGATTCGGAACCAAAACAGATATGTAAATAAACATGAAAAGCATAAACAGAGAATGTAAAATTGGAATTAAGATCTCAGGACCCAAGAGACTAGAAAACCAAGTCTAGATCTCACTACCTTCCTCGATCCAACAAGAACAATTGCAAAGGAAATGTAAAGAAAAGTAAATTGCAGAAGCCAAGAGAAGGTGAAGTAGTAAACAGGAATGGAAATTCAATTGTGCAGAGAAAGTAAACAAGAAAATTCTCAAGGTGAGATTGAAACAGAATTTCTTCAATTCTCAATCCAAGATTCAAAACGAAATTGAAAACTAAGAGAGAGCTCTCAAATCCTAATGCTCCCTAGTGGAGCCAGCCTCCTCACAAATATGAAAATGATGCCTTATATAGGCTTTACAAAATGGAAATGAAAATGAAATTAAAAACAAATTACAATTAAATGAAATTCCTATTTTATCTATTTCTTGTGCCTTTGAGTGATGATCATTTGGGCCCTTGCTCTTGATGGAATTGGGTT
>NC_029789.2:95278082-95287435 GCF_000816755.2 Arachis ipaensis | reverse complement strand
AAGTTAGGGGGCTAACGTTGGCGCAAACTTTTGTTCCTCCCCTTGTGAATTTCATGTGCCAACTTTAGCCACCAAGTTAGGGGGCTAACGTTGGCGCAAACTTTTGGTGCCTAGGGAGGTTCTCTTCATGCCAACGTTAGCCTCAAAGTTAGGGGGCTAACGTTGGCGCAAACTTTTGGTGCTCAGGGGTGAATTTCATGTGCCAACGTTAGCCTCCAAGTTAGGGGTCTAACTTTGAGGCTAACTTTTCACCCAAAAAATTTTGCTTCCTGGTTCAACTTATTCCATTGTCCTCTCTTTATTCCTAGCCATTCCTTCTTGCTTCACCCTTTCTCCAAGCCTTCTTCACCTATCATTAATCAACCAAACACATCAAAGCTATGCTCAAAATCATGAGATATTCATTCTTTCATAATATGTGACAATTTTAGCATAAAACCTCATGAAATAGCATGAATTCATACATGGTTGATTAAATCAAAGGAAGCATGAAAATCTATCCACTTGGCTTGCTTATGGCTCAAGAAAGTGCATAAAACCTATTGAAAACAAAGGAAAAAGGCATAGAAAAACATGACATGATGACATGTCATCACATACCAAGTTTTTGGCGCCGTTGCCGGAGACTGTTTTGAGTTTGGACAACTGACGGTTCATCCTGTTGCTCAGATTAGGTAATTTTCTTCTTATTTTTCAAAATGTTTTCAAAAATTTTTTCAAAAATATTTTCTTCTTTTTCGTTGTTTTTCCTAATTAATATTCAAAAAAAAATTTAATTTATGTTCTTCAGAATTTTTAAAAATGAATTCTAGTGTTTCATGTTGAAGCCTGGCTGGCTGTAAAGCCATGTTTAAATTCTTTTGGACTGAGGCTTCCAAACCATCTTCATAGAGGCAAGTTAATTTGATAATTAATGAGCAGTATATCTGAGTTACATGCTAAAGCTTGGCTGACCATTGGCCATGTCTAATGTTTTGGACCGGAGCTTTCACTGAAAGCTTGGCTGGCTAGTGAGCCATGTCTAATTCCTGGACTAAAGCTTTAGACTAAGAATGCAAGATTCCTGGAATTCATATTAAAAATTTTGGAATCCTTATTTTTCTTTTTCACATTAATTTTCGAAAAAAATCCAAAAAAAAATTTAGAAAATCATAAAAATAAAAAATATTTCATGTTTCTTGTTTGAGTCTTGAGTCAAATTGTAAGTTTGGTGTCAATTGTATATTCATTTTGCATTTTTCGAAAATTCATGCATTCATAGTGTTCTTCATGATCTTCAAGTTATTCTTGGTAAATCTTCTTGTTTGATCTTGATGTTTTCTTGTTTTGTGTCTTTTCTTGTTTTTCATGTGCATTTTTGCATTCATAGTGTTTGAACATGAGAGATTTCAAAGTTTGGTGTCTTGCATGTTTTCTTTGCATATAAAATTTTCAAAAAATAAGTTTTTGATGTTCATCATGATCTTCAAAGTGTTCTTGGTGTTCATCTTGACATTCATAGCATTCTTGCATACATTCATTGTTTTGATCCATAACTTTCATGCATTGAGTCCTTTTCATGTTTTTCTCTTTCATCATAAAAAAAAAGAAAAAAATATCTTTCCCTTTTTCACTTATAAATTTCGAAAATTTGAGTTGACTTTTTGAAAAATTTTTAAAATCTAGTTGTTTCTTATGAGTCAAATCAAATTTTCAATTTGAAAACCTTATCTTTTTCAAAATCTTTTTCAAAAATAAAATCTTTTTTATTTTTCTTATTCATTTTTGAAAATTTTAAAAATAATTTTCAAAAATCTTTTTCTTATTTTTATATCATATTTTCGAAAATCACATCAAAAATTAATGTTTTGATTCAAAAATTTCAAGTTTGTTACTTACTTGTTAAGAAAAATTCAAACTTTAAATTCTAGAATCATATCTTGTGATTTCTTGTGAGTCAAGTCATTAATTATGATTTGAAAAATCAAATCTTTTTCAAAACTAATTCTAATCATATCTTCCTATCATATCTTTTTTTTAAAAATCTTATCTTTTTCAAAAATTTGATTTTCAAATATCTTTTCTAACTTCTTATCTTCTTATCTTTTCAAAATTGATTTTCAAATCTTTTTCAACTAACTAATTGACTTTTTGTTTGTTTCTTATCTTTTTCAAAACCACCTAATTAACTCTCTCTCTCTAATTTTCGAAAATCTCTTCCCTCTTTTTCAAAAATTCTTTTTAATTAACTAATTGTTTCAATTTTTAATTTAATTTTTTTCTAATTTTCGAAAATCACTAACCCCTTTTCAAAATTTTATTTTTGAAAATCCTCTTTCTCTCTCATCTCCTTCTATTTATTTATTCATCTACTAACACTTCACCTCACCCAAATTCGAACCCCCTCTTCCATCTGTGTTCGAATTTTCTCTTCTTCCCTTCTTTACATTACATTCTTTTCTTCTTCTATTCACACAGGGGAACCTCTATACCTGGGTAAAAAGGATCCCTATTATTATTATTTTTCTGTTCCCTCTTTTTCATATGAGCAGGAGCAAGGACAAGAACATTCTTGTTGAAGCAGACCCTGAACCTGAAAGGACTCTGAAGAGGAAACTAAGAGAAGCTAAAATACAATAATCCAGAGATAACCTTACAGAAATTTTTGAACAGGAAGAGGAGATGGCAGCCGAAAATAATAATAATGCAAGGAGGATGCTTGGTAACTTTACTGCACCTAATTCCAATTTACATGGAAGAAGCATCTCCATCCCTACCATTGGAGCAAACAATTTTGAGCTGAAACCTCAATTAGTTTCTCTGATGCAACAAAAATGCAAGTTTCATGGACTTCCATCTGAAGATCTTTTTCAGTTCTTAACTGAATTCTTGCAGATCTGTGATACTGTTAAGACTAATGGAGTAGATCCTGAAGTCTACAGGCTCATGCTTTTCCCGTTTGCTGTAAGAGACAGAGCTAGAGTGTGGTTGGACTTTCAACCCAAAGATAGCCTAAACTCTTGGGATAAGCTGATCACGGCTTTCTTAGCCAAGTTCTTTCCTCCTCAAAAGCTGAGTAAGCTTAGAGTGGATGTTCAAACCTTCAGATAGAAGGAAGGTGAATCCCTCTATGAAGCTTGGGAGAGATACAAGCAACTGACCAAAAAGTGTCCTTCTGACATGCTTTCAGAAAGTAAAAGAATCACTGAAACCCCTCCTAGTACTCTCCCAAGCAATATAGAAGAGAATCCAAAAGGAGAGTGCAAGGCCATTGAATTAATTACCGTGGCCGAACCTGTAAGGGAGGTTGAGGACGTGAATCCCAGTGAGGAAGACCTCCTGGGATGTCCAGTGATCAATAAGGAGTTCCCCTCTGAGGAACCAAAGGAATCTGAGACTCATCTAGAGACCATAGAGATTCTATTGAACCTCCTTATGCCATTTATGAGCTCTGAAGAGTACTCTTCTTCTGAAGAGAATGAAGATGTTACTGAAGAGCAAGTTGCCAAGTTCCTTGGTGCAATCATGAAGTTGAATGCCAATTTATTTGGTAATGAGACTTGGGGAGATGAACCTCCCCTGTTCACCAATGAACTAAATGCATTGGATCAACTGAGATTGCCTCAGAAGAAATAGGATCCTGGAAAGTTCCTAATACCTTGTACCATAGGCACCATGACTTTTGAGAAGGCTCTATGTGACCTTGGGTCAGGAATAAACCTCATGCCACTCTCTGTAATGGAGAAACTGGGAATCTTTGAGGTGCAAGCTACTAGAATCTCATTAGAGATGGCAGACAATTCCAGAAAACAGGCTTATGGACAAGTAGAGGACATGTTAGTAAAGGTTGAAGGCCTTTACGTCCCTGCTGATTTCATAATCCTAGATACTAGGAAGGATGAGGATGAATCCATCATCCTTGGAAGACCCTTCCTAGCCACAGCAAGAGCTGTGATAGATGTTAACAGAGGTGAATTAGTCCTTCAATTGAATGGGGACTCCCTTGTGTTTACAACTCAAGGTTATCCTTCTGTAAACATGGAAAAGAGGCACAGTAAGCTTCTCTCAAAACAGAGTCAACCAGAGCTCCCACAGTCAAACTCTAAGTTTGGTGTTGGGAGGCCACAACCAAACTCTAAGTTTGGTGTTGAGCTCCCATATCCAAACTCTAAGTTTGGTGTTGGAGAGTCTCAACAATGCTCTGAACATCTGTGAGGCTCCATAAGAGCCCACTGTCAAGCTACTGACATTAAAGAAGCGCTTGTTGGGAGGTAACCCAATTTTTATTTATCTAATTTTATTTTTATTTTTATTGTTCTTTCATGTTTTATTAGGTTCATGATCTTGTGGAGTCACAAAAAAAATAGAAAAATCAAAAACAGAATCAAAAACAGCAGAAGAAAAATCACACCCTGGAGGAAGGACTTACTGGCGTTTAAACGCCAGTAAGGAGCATTTGGCTGGCGTTCAACGCCAGAACAGAGCATGGATCTGGCGTTGAATGCCCAAAACAAGCAGCATCCTGGCGTTCAGATGCCAGGAATGCACACTGAGGAAAGTTGGCTCTAAACGCCAGAAACAAGCATAGAACTGGCGTTCAACGCCAGAAACATGTTGCATCTGGGCGTTGAACGCCCAGAACAAGCACCAATTCGGCGTTTAAACGCCAGAATTGCATGCAAAGGCATTTTACATGCCTAATTGGTGCAGGGATGCAATTCCATGACACCTCAGGATCTGTGGACACCACAGGATCCCCACACACCTCCACTCACCTTACCTCCTCATAATCCTATATCACCCTTTTCCAAGATCCATTCACCAATCACCTCTAATCCCCCTCCAAAACCATCATACACCCACCTACACCCACCCACTCAAATTCAAACCATCACTCCTTCCTTTTCACACACCATAACCACCTTAAACCCCCAGTGGCCAAACCATACACATATCCCTCCATCTCCTCCATATCTTCTTCTTCTTCTTCTTCTATTCTTTCTTCTTTTGCTCGAGGGCGAGCAACATTCTAAGTTTGGTGTGGTAAAAGCATTGTTTTTTTTTGTTTTTCCATAACCATTGATGGCACCTAAGGCCAGAGAAACCTCTAGAAAGAGGAAAAGGGAAGACAAAAGCTTCCATCAAGGGTCTATAGCTCAGTGGTAGAACATTTGACTGCAAATCAAGAGATCCTTGAGATACCTCAGGCGATACATTTTCCTCCACACAATTATTGGGGACAACAAAGGGTGGAACATCAAGGGCACTCCATCATCCTCCATGAAATTAGAGAAGATCAAAGAGCAATGAGAGAGGAGCAACAAAGACAAGGAAGAGACATAGAAGAGCTCAAGGACATCATTGGTTCCTCAAGAAGGAAACGCTATCATCACTAAGGTGGACTCATTCTTTATTCTTAAATTTTCTGTTTTTCATTTTCTTATGTTAAATGTTTATCTATGTTTGTGTCTTTATTACATGATCATTAGTGTCTAAGTGTCTATGCCTTAAAGTAGTGAATATGAATCCATCACCTCTCTTAAATGAAAAATGTTTTAATTACGAAAGAACAAGAAGTACATGAGTTTCGAATTTATCCTTGAACTTAGTTTAATTATATTGATGTGGTGACAATAATTTTTGTTTTCTGAATGAATGCTTGAACAGTGCATATGTCTTTTGAAGTTGTTGTTTATGAATGTTAAATATGTTGGCTCTTGAAAGAATGACGACAAAGAGACATGTTATTTGATAATCTGAAAAATCATAAAAATGATTCTTGAAGCAAGAAAAAGTAGTGAATACAAAGCTTGCAGAAAAAAAAAGATGGCGAAAAAAAAATAGAAAGAAAAAGAAAAAGCAAGCAGAAAAAGCCAAAAGCTCTTAAAACCAAAAGGCAAGAGCAAAAAGCCAATAACCCTTAAAACCAAAAGGCAAGGGTAAGTAAAAAGGATCCCAAGGCTTTGAGCATCAGTGGATAGGAGGGCCTAAAGGAATAAAATCCTGGCCTAAGCGGCTAAACCAAGCTGTCCCTAACCATGTGCTTGTGGTGTGAAGGTGTCAAGTGAAAACTTGAGACTGAGCGGTTAAAGTCAAGGTCCAAAGCAAAAGAAGAGTGTGCTTAAGAACCCTGGACACCTCTAATTGGGGACTTTAGCAAAGCTGAGTCATAATCTGAAAAGGTTCACCCAGTTATGTGTCTGTGGCATTTATGTATCCGTTGGTAATACTGGAAAACAAAGTGCTTAGGGCCACGGCCAAGACTCATAAAGTAGCTGTGTTCAAGAATCAACATACTAAACTAGGAGAATCAATAACACTATCTGAACTCTGAGTTCCTATAGATGCCAATCATTCTAAACCTCAATGGATAAAGTGAGATGCCAAAACTATTCAAGAGGCAAAAAGCTACAAGTCCCGCTCATCTGATTGGAGCTATGTTTCATTGATAGTTTGGAATTTATAGTATATTCTCTTCTTTTTATCCTATTTGATTCTTAGTTGCTTGGGGACAAGCAACAATTTAAGTTTGGTATTGTGATGAGCGGATAATTTATACGCTTTTTGGCATTATTTTTAGTATGTTTTTAGTAGGATCTTGTTACTTTTAGGGATGTTTTTATTAGTTTTTATGTTAAATTCACATTTTTGGACTTTACTATGAGTTTTTGTGTTTTTCTATGATTTTAGGTATTTTCTGGCTGAAATTGAGGGACTTGAGCAAAAATCAGATTCAGAGGTTGAAGAAGGACTACTGATGCTGTTGGATTCTGACCTCCCTGCACTCAAAATGAATTTTCTGGAGCTACAGAACTCAAAATGGTGCGCTTCCAATTGAGTTGGAAAGTAGACATCCAGGGCTTTCCAGCAATATATAATAGTCCATACTTTGGCCGAGTTTAGATGACACAAAAAGGGCGTTGAATGCCAGATCTACGCTGCAGTCTGGAGTTAAACGCCAGAAACACGTCACGAACCAGAGTTGAATGCCAGAAACACGTTACAACCTGGCGTTCAACTCCAGAAAGAGCCTCTGCACGTGTAACATTCAAGCTCAGCCCAAGCACACACCAAGTTGGCCCCGGAAGTGGATTTATGCATCAATTACTTACTTCTGTAAACCCTAGTAACTAGTTTAGTATAAATAGGACTTTTTACTATTGTATTAGACATCTTGGGACGTCTAGTTCATCTTTAGATCATATTGATCACGTTTGGGGGCTGGCCATTCGGCCATGCCTGGACTTTATCACTTATGTATTTTCAACGGTAGAGTTTCTACACACCATAGATTAAGGTGTGGACCTCTGCTGTTCCTCAAAGAAAAATAGTAGTACTTTCCATTAATCTTTGAGGAACAACAGAGCTCCACACCTTAATCTATGGAGTGCAGAAACTCTACCGTATGAAAAATACATAAGTGAACATAGGGTAAGCATGGCCGAGTGGCCAGCCTCCCATGGAGGTCTAGAGATCTAAAAATGATCAAAAGATCAAAAGATGATCAAAAGATGATCAAAAGATGTCTAATACAATAGTAAAAAGTCCTATTTATAATAAACTAGTTACTAGGGTTTACAGAAGTAAGTAATTGATGCATAAATCCACTTCCGGGGCCCACTTGGTGTGTGCTTGGACTGAGCTTGAATGTTACACGTGTAGAGGTCAATCTTGGAGTTGAACGCCAGTTTGTAACGTATTTCTGGCGTTCAACTCTGGCTTGTGACGTGTTTCTGGCGTTTAACTCCAGACAGCAGCATAGAACTGGCGTTAAACGCCCTTTTACGTCATCTAAACTCGGCCAAAGTATGGACTATTATATATTTCTGGAAAGCCCTGGATGTCTACTTTCCAACGCAATTGGAAGAGCGCCATTTTGAGTTCTGTAGCTCCAGAAAATCCGCATTGTCACCACATCAATATAATTAAACTAAGTTCAAGGACAAATTCGAAACTCATGTACTTCTTGTTCTTTTGAATTAAAACAGTTTTCATTTAAGAGAGGTGATAGATTCATAGGACATTCATAACTTTAAGACAAAGTTACTAAATACTAATGATCATGTAATGAAGACACAAACATGGATAAGCACTTAACATAGAGAAAACGAAAAAGCAGAGAATTTAAGAACAAGGAATGAGTCCACCTTAGTGATGGTGGCGTTTCCTTCTTGAGGAACCAATGATGTCCTTGAGCTCTTCTATGTCTCTTCCTTGTCTTTGTTGCTCCTCCCTCATTGCTTTTTGATCTTCTCTTATTTCATGAAGGATGATGGAGTGCTCTTGATGTTCCACCCTTAATTGTCCCATGTTAGAACTTAATTCTCCTAGGGAGGTGTTGATTTGGTCCCAATAGTTTTGTGGAGGAAAATACATTTGAGGCATCTCCGGGATCTCATGGTGATGAGCTTCACGCGTCTCTTGAGATCCATGAATGGGCTCTCTTGCTTGCTCCATCCTTTTCTTAGTGATGGGCTTCTCTTCCTCAATGGGAATGTCTCCTTCTATGAAAGCTCCAACTGAGTAACATAGATGGAAAATAAGATGAGGAAAAGCTAGCCTTACCCCAGGAGAGGGCTTTTCGGCTATTTTGTAGAATTCAAGGGAGATGACTTTATGAACTTCTACTTCCTCTTCAATCATGATGCTATGAATCATGATGGCCCGATCCACAGTAACTTCAGATCGGTTGGTCTTCCAAGGATGATGAATTCATCCTCATTCTTCCCTGTATCAAGGATTATGAAATCAGCAGGGATGTAAAGGCCTTCAACCTTTACTAACACGTCCTCTACTTGTCCATAAGCCTGTTTTCTTGAATTGTCTGCCATCTCTAATGATATTTTAGTAGCTTGCACCCCATAGATTCCCAGTTTTTCTATTACAGAGAGGGGCATGAGGTTTATCCCTAAACCAAGGTCACACAGAGCCTTTTCAAAGATCATATTGCCTATGGTACAAGGTATTACAAACTTTCCAGGATCATGTTTCTTCTGAGGCAATGTCAGTTGATCCAGATCACTTAGTTCATTGGTGAACAAGGGAGGTTCATCTTCCCAAGTCTCAATACCAAATAATTTTGCATTCAGCTTCATGATTGCACCAAGAAACTTGGCAGCTTACTCTTCAGTAACATCCTCATTCTCTTCAGAAGAGGAATACTCATCAGAGCTCATGAAGGGCATAAGGAGGTTTAATGGAATCTCTATGGCCTCTAGATGAGTCTCAGATTCCTTTGGTTCCTCAGAGGGAAACTCCTTATTGATCACTGGACGTCCCAGGAGGTCTTCTTCACTGGGGTTCACGTCCTCAACCTCCCTTACAGGTTCGGCCATGGTGATTATGTCAATGGCCTTGCACTCTCCTTTTGGATT
>NC_029789.2:95277590-95278059 GCF_000816755.2 Arachis ipaensis | reverse complement strand
TTAGGTGCCATCAATGGTAATGGAAAAACAAAAAGCTTATGCTTTTACCACACCAAACTTAAAATATTGCTCGCCCTCGAGCAAGAGAAGAAAGAATAGATGAAGAAGAAGAAGAAAATATGGAGGAGAAGAGGGAGTGGTGTATTCGGCCAAGAAGAGAAGAGAGGGTTGTGTTGTGTAAAAATGAGGAAGAATGGAGGGCTATATATAGGGAAGGGGGGTAAGGTTCGGCCATTAGGGTGGGTTTTGGGTGGGAAATTGATTTTGAATTTTGAAGGTAGGTGGGGTTTATGAGGTAGGTTTGTGGGGAAGAGTGGATGGATGTGAGTGGTGAAGTGGTGTTAGGGAAGAGAGATTGAGGTGATTGGTGAAGAGTTTTGGGAAGAGTGTTTATGGGATTGTGTGAAAGAGGGGTGAGAAGAAGTGAGTGGAGGTAGGTGGGGATCCTGTAGGGTCCACAGATCCTGAG
>NC_029789.2:95253021-95277570 GCF_000816755.2 Arachis ipaensis | reverse complement strand
ATTTGGATGATTTCTCCATGATGGATTATAGGTGTTTCCATAAGGTTCACCCATATAATTTACCTCTGCTATTGCAGGGTTCTCAGGATCATAGGCCTCTTCTTCTGAAGGCGCCTCTTGAGTACTGTTGGATGCAGCTTGCATTCCATTCAGAATTTGAGAAATCATATTGACCTGTTGGGTCAATAATTTGTTCTGAGCCAATATGGCATTCAGAGTATCAATTTCAAGAACTCCCTTGTTCATAGGCGTCCAATTACTCACAGGATTCCTCTCAGAAGTGTACATGAACTGGTTATTAGCAACCATGTCAATGAGTTCTTGAGTTTCTGCAGGCATTTTCTTTAGGTGAATGGATCCACCTGCAGAAGTATCTAATGACATTTTAGCTAATTCAGACAAACTATCCTAGAATATATCCAGGATGGTCCATTCTGAAAGCATGTCAGAAGGACACTTTTTGGTCAGTCCTTTGTATCTCTCCCAAGCTTCATAGAGGGATTCACCTTCTTTCTGTCTGAAGGTCTGAACATCCACTCTAAGCTTACTCAGCTTTTGAGGAAGAAAGAACTTGGCTAAGAAAGCCTTGACCAGCTTATCCCAAGAGTTCAGGCTATCCTTAGGTTGAGAGTCCAACCATACTCTAGCTCTGTCTCTTACAGCAAAAGGGAAAAGCATGAGCTTGTAGACTTCAGGATATACTCCATTAGTCTTAACAGTATCACATATCTGCAAGAATTCAGTTAAGAACTGAAAAGGATCTTCAGATGGAAGTCCATGAAACTTGCAGTTCTGCTGCAACAGAGAAACTAATTGAGGTTTCAGCTCAAAATTGTTTGCTCCAATGGCAGGAATGGAGATCCTTCTTCCATCTCCTCTTCCTGTTCGAAAATTTCTGAAAGGTGCTTGCTGGATTGTTGTAATTTAGCTTCTCTTAGTTTCCTCTTCAGAGTCCTTTCAGGTTCTGGATATGCTTCAACAAGAATGTTCTTGTCCTTGCTCCTACTCATATGAAAAAGAGGGACAGAAAAATAATAATAATAGGGGTCCTTTTTACCACAGTATAGAGGTCCCTGTGTGAGTAGAAGAAAAGAAGAAGAAAAAATTCGAACACAGATGGAAGAGGGGGTTCGAATTTGGGTGAGATGAAGTGTTAGTAAATGAATAAATAAACAGAAGGAGATGAGAGAGAAAGAGAATTTTCGAAAATTATTTTTGAAAAAGAGTTAGTGATTTTCGAAAATAGTTTTTGAAAAAGGTTAGTAATTTTTTGAAAATTAAAATAATTAGTTAATTAAAAAGAAATTTTGAAAAAGAGGGAAGATATTTTCGAAAATTAGAGAGAGAGAGTTAGTTAGGTAGTTTTGAAAACGATAAGAGACAAACAAAAAGTTAGTCAGTTAGTTGAAACAAATTTGAAAATCAATTTTGAAAAGATAAGAAGATAAGAAGTTAGAAAGGATATTTTAAAATCAAATTTTGAAAAAGATAAGATAAAGAGATATTTTTGAAAAGATATGATTGAAATTAGTTTTGAAAAAGATTTGATTTTTAAAATCACAATTAATGACTTGATTCACAAGAAATCACAAGATATGATTCTAGAACTCAAAGTTTGAATCTTTCTTAACAAGCAAGTAACAAACTTGAAATTTTTGAATCAAAACATTAATTGATGATGTTATTTTCGAAAATTAGGAGATAAAGATAAGAAAAAGATTTTTGAAAAATATTTTTAAAATTTTCGAAAATAAATAAGAAAAATGAAAAAGATTTGATTTTTGAAAAAGATTTTGAAAAAGATAAGATTTTTAAATTGAAAATTTGATTTGACTCATAAAAACAACTAGATTTTAAAAAGTTTTGAAAAAGTCAACTCAAATTTTTGAAATTTATGAGTGAAAAAGGGAAAGATATATTTTTTTTATTTTTGAATTTTTAATGATGAGAGGGAAAAACATGAAAAAGACTCAATGCATGAAAATTTTGGATCAAAACAATGAATGCATGCAAGAATGCTATGAATGTCAAGAAGAACACCAAGAACACTTTGAATGTCAAGATGAACATCAAAAACTTATTTTTTTGAAAAATTTTAATGCAAAGAAAACATGCAAGACACCAAACTTAAAAATTTTTCATGTATAGACACTATGAATGCAAGAATGCATATGAAAAACAAGAAAAGACACAAAACATGAAAACATCAAGATCAAACAAGAAGACTTACCAAGAACAACTTGAAGATCATGAAGAACACTATGAATGCATGAATTGTTCGAAAAATGCAAGATGAATATGCAATTGACACCAAACTTCCAACTTGACTCAAGACTCAAACAAGAAACATGAAATATTTTTTATTTTTATGATTTTTTATTTTTTTGGATTTTTGTATATTTTTTTTTCGAAAAAAAACATATAGGAAAAAGAAAATAAGGATTTCAAAATTTTTTAATATGAATTCCAGGAATCTTGTATTCTTAGTCTAAAGCTCCAATCCGAGGGTTAGACATGGCTTAATAGCCAGCAAAGCTTTAGTATGTAATTACATGCATTGAAGTGATTAGTTGAATCCTCAGTCCAAAGGAATTTGGACATGGCTTCACAGCCAGCCAGGATTCAACAAATCATCATGAAACACTAGAATTCATTCTTAAAAATTCTGAAGAAAAATATATTTTTTTTGAAAACATTTATTTATTTATTTATTTATTTATTTATTTATTTTCGAAAACAGATGAGAAATTTTTGAAAGGTTTTTGAAAAATTTTTGAAAATAAAACAAAAAGAAAATTACCTAATCTGAGCAACAAGATGAACCGTCAGTTGTCCAAACTCGAACAATCCCCGGCAACGGCGCCAAAAACTTGGTGCACGAAATTGTGATCTCAGGCAACAGCGCCAGAAACTTTGTACGCACGTCTTAATAAATCGTTTTTCATTCACAACTTCGATACAACTAACCAGCAAGTGCACTGGGTCGTCCAAGTAATAAACCTTACGTGAGTAAGGGTCGATCCCACGGAGATTGTCGGTATGAAGCAAGCTATGGTCACCTTGTAAATCTCAGTCAGGCGGATATAAAATAGTTATGGAGTTTTCGAACATAAATAATAAATAGATAGAAAATAAGGATAGAAACACTTATGTATATCATTGGTGAGAATTTCAGATAAGTGTATAGAGATGCTTTCGTTCCTCTGAACCTCTGCTTTCCTGCTGTCTTCATCCAATTAGTCTTACTCCTTTCCATGGCTGGCTTTATGTAAGGACATCACCGTTGTCAATGGCTACTTTTAATCCTCTCTGGAAAATGGTCTGATGCGCTGTCACTGCATGGCTAATCGTCTGGAGGCATCACCCTTGCCAATGGCTGCACCTATCCTCTTGTGAAAATGGTCCAAATGCTCTGTCACAGCACGGCTAATCATCTGAGGTTCTCGATCATACTGGAATAGGATTCACCCTCCTTTTGCGTCTGTCACTACGCCCAACACTCGCGAGTTTAAAGTTCGTCACAGTCATTCAATCATTGAATCCTACCTCAGAGGAAGGGAGTTCTTGAAATTGATACTCTGAATGCCATATTGGCTCAGAATAAAATATTGACTCAGCAAGTCAATATGATTTCTTAGAGTCTGAATAGATTGCAAGCTGCATCCAACAGTACTCAAGAGGCATCTTCTGAAGAAGAAGCTTATGATCCTGAGAACTCTGCAATAGCAGAGGTGAATTACATGGGGAAACCCTATGGGAATACCTATAATCCCTCATAGTAAAATCATCCAAATTTCTCATGGAATGATCAATAAAAGCCTCAACAAGGCTTTAATAATGGTGGAAGAAACAGGTTTAGCAATAGCAAGCCTTTTCCATCATCCACTCAGCAACAGACAGAGAATTCTGAGCAGAATCTATCTAGCTTAGCAAATATAGTCTCTGATCCATCTAAGGCTACTTTAAGTTTCATGAATGAAACAAGGTCCTCCATTAGAAATTTGGAGGCACAAGTGGGCCAGCTGAGTAAAAGAGTCACTGAAACCCCTCCTAGTACTCTCCCAAGCAATATAGAAGAGAATCCAAAAAGAGAGTGCAAGGCCATTACCTTACTTGGTGTGGCCGAACCCAAAGAGGAGGAGGAAGACGTGAATCCTAGTGAGGAAGACCTCCTGGGACGCTCAGTGACCAATAAAGAGTTTCCCTTTGAAGAACCAAAGGAATCTGAGGCTCATCTAGAGACCATATAGATTCCATTGAACCTCCTTCTACCCTTCATGAGCTCTGATGAGTATTCTTCCTCTGAAGAGGATGAAGACATTATTGAAGAGCAAGTTGCTAAATACCTTGGTGCAATCATGAAGCTGAATGCCAAGCTATTTGGTAATGAGACTTGGGAAGATGAACCACCCTTGCTCACCAATGAACTAAATGCATTGGATAGGCAGGAATTACCTCAAAAGAAATAGGATCCTGGTAAATTCCTAATTCCCTGTAACATAGGCACCATGACCTTTGAGAAGGCTCTGTGTGACTTGGGGTCAGGAATAAACTTAATGCCACTCTCTGTATTGGAGAAACTTGGGATCTTTGAGGTGCAAGCTGCCAGAATCTCTTTAGAGATGGCAGACAACTCAAGAAAACATGCTTATGGACAAGTAGAGGACGTGTTAGTAAAGGTTGAAGGCCTTTACATCCCTGCTGATTTTATAATCCTAGACACTGGGAAGGATGAGGATGAATCCGTCATCCTTGGAAGACCCTTCCTAGCCACAGCAAGAGTTGTGATTGATGTGGACAGAGGAGAGTTGGTCTTCCAACTGAATAAGGATAACCTTGTGTTTAAAACTCAAGGATCTCCTTCTGTAACTATGGAGAGGAAGCATGAAAAGTTTCTCTCACTGCAGAGTCAACCAAAGCCCTCACAGTCAAACTCTAAGTTTGGTATTGGGAGGCCACAACTAAACTCTAAGTTTGGTGTTGAACCTCCACATTCAAATTCTAAGTTTGGTGTTGGGAGGTCCCAACAATGCTCTGAACATCTGTAAGGCTCCATGAGAGCTCACTGTCAAGCTATTGACATTAAAGAAGCGCTTGTTGGGAGGCAACCCAATATCATTTAATTATATCTATTTATTTTCCATTGCTATTTTATGTTTTCTTTAGGTTGATGATCATGTGGAGTCACAAAAACTACTGAAAAATAAAAAACAAAATGAAAAATAGCATTAAAAACAGCTCACCCTGGAGGAAGAACTTAATGGCGTTTAAACGCCAGTAAGAAGCATCAAACTGGCGTTTAACACCAAAAAGAAGCATCAAGCTGGCGTTAAATGCCAGGAACAAGCACCAGACTGGCGTTTAATGCCAGAACAGAGCATGGAAGTGGCGTTAAACGCCAGAAATAGGCTACATTTGGGTGTTTAACGCCAAAAAAAGCAGCAAGCTGGCGTTTAACGCCAGACATGCATACTAAGGGTGTTTTACACGCCTAATTGGAGCAGGGATGTTAAGTCCTTGACCCCACAGGATCTGTGGACCCCACAGGATCCCCACCTTTTCTTCTCTCCTTTTCACACCTTTTCATACTTCTCTTCCCCAAATACCCTTCACCAATCACCTCAATCACCCTTCCCCATCACCTCTTCACCATTCACATCCATCCTCTCTTCCCCAAAAACCCCACCTACCTCCAAAATTCAAACTCTTTTCCCTCCCAAACCCAACCCTGATAGCCGAACCCTAAACCTTCCCCCACACCTATATAAACCCCTCTTTCATTCTTCATTTTCACACAACACAACCCTTTCTTCTTCCCCTTGGCCGAATACACACCTCTCTCCTTCTCCTCTATTTTTCTTCTTCTTCTCCTTCTTTCTTTTATCTTTTGCTCGGGGACGAGCAAACATTTTAAGTTTGGTGTGGTAAAAGCATTGCTTTTTGTTTTTCCATAACCATTAATGGCACCTAACGCTAGAGAAACCTCAAGAAAGAGGAAAGGGAAGGCAGTTGCTTCCACCTCTGAGTCATGGGAGATGGAGAGATTCATCTCAAAGGTCTATCAAGACCACTTCTATGAAGTTGTGGCCAAGAAGAAAGTGATCCCTGAGGTTCCTTTCAAGCTCAAAAAAATGAGTATCCGGAGATCCGACATGAGATCCGAAGAAGAGGTTGGGAAGTTCTCACTAATCCTATTCAACAAGTTTGGATCTTAATGGTTCAAGAGTTCTATGCAAACGCATGGATCACTAGGAACCATGATCAAAGTGTGAACCCGAATCCAAAGCATTGGCTTACCATGGTTCGGGGGAAATACTTATATTTTAGTCCGGAAAATGTAAGGCTGGCGTTCAACTTGCCAATGATGGAAGAAAACGCACGCCCCTACACTAGAAGGGTCAACTTTGATCAAAGGTTGGACCAAGTCCTCATGGACATATGTATGGAAGGAGCTCAATGGAAATTTGACTCAAGAGGCAAGCCGGTTCAATTGAGAAAACTGGACCTTAAGCCTGTAGCTAGAGGATGGTTGGAGTTTATTCAACGCTCAATTATTCTTACTAGCAACCGGTCTGAAGTTACTATAGACTGGGCCATCATGATCCATAGTATCATGATTGGGGAGGAAGTAGAAGTTCATGAGATTATACCTCAAGAACTCTATAAGGTGGCTGACAAGTCTTCTACTTTGGCAAGGTTAGCCTTTCCTCACCTCATTTGTCACCTCTGCAATTCGGCTGGAATTGACATAGAGGGAGACACCCTCATTGAAGCGGACAAGCCCATCACTAAGAAGAGGATGGAGCAAACAAGAGATCATGGACCTCAACAAGAGCATGAGGAAATTCCTCACCATGAAATCCCTGAGATGCCTCAAGGGATGCACTTCCCTCCAAAAAACTATTGGGAGTAAATCAATACTTTCCTAGGAGAATTAAGCTCCAATATGGGACAACTAAGGATGGAGCACCAAGAGCACTCCATCATTCTCCATTAGATTAGAGAAGATCAAAGAGGTATGAGGGAGGAGCAACAAAGACAAGGAAGAGACATAGAGGAGCTCAAGAACACCATTGGTTCTTCAAGAAGAGGAAGACGCCACCCTCACTAAGGTGGACCTGTTCCTTAATCTCCTTGTTCTTATTTTCCTATTTTTCGGTTTTTGAGCCTTATGTTTTATTTATGTTTGTGTCTTATTACATGATCATTAGTATTTAAGTGTCTATGACTTAAAGTTATGAATGTCCTATGAATCCATCACCTCTCTTAAATGAAAACTGTTTTAATTACAAAAGAACAAGAAGTACATGGTTTCGAATTCATCCTTGAAACTAGTTTAATTATTTTGATGTGGTGACAATACTTTTTGTTTTCTGAATGAATGCTTGAACAGTGCATATGTCTTTTGAAATTGTTGTTTATGAATGTTAAATATGTTGGCTCTTGAAAGAATGATGAAAAAGGAGACATGTTATTTGATAATCTGAAAAATCATAAAATTGATTCTTGAAGCAAGAAAAACAGTGAATAGAGAAAAGCTTGCAAAAAAAAAAAGAGAGAAAAAAAAAGAAAAGAAAAATGGCGAAAAAAAATATATAAAAGAAAGAGAAAGAAAAAGCAAGCAGAAAAAGCCAAGAGCTCTTTAAACCAAAAGGCAAGAGCAAAAAGCCAATAGCCCTTAAAACCAAAAGGTAAGGGTAATAAAAAGGATCCAAGGCTTTGAGCATCAGTGGATTCGGGCCTAAAGGAATAAAATCCTGGCCTAAGCAGCTAAACCAAGCTGTCCCTAACCATGTGCTTGTGGCGTGAAGGTGTCAAGTGAAAACTTGAGACTGAGAGTCGAGGTCCAAAGCAAAAATAAGAGTGTGCTTAAGAACCCTGGACACCTCTAATTGGGGACTATAGCAAAGCTGAGTCACAATCTGAAAAGGTTCACCCAGTTATGTGTCTGTGGCATTTATGTATCCGGTGATAATACTGGAGAACAAAGTGCTTAGGGCCACGGCCAAGACTCATAAAGTAGCTGTGTTCAAGAATGAACATACTGAACTAGGAGAATCAATAACACTATCTG
Organism: Arachis ipaensis; assembly: GCF_000816755.2. Classification (NCBI taxonomy): domain Eukaryota; kingdom Viridiplantae; phylum Streptophyta; class Magnoliopsida; order Fabales; family Fabaceae; genus Arachis; species Arachis ipaensis. The sequence continues at coordinate 95,269,496 of NC_029789.2, read as the reverse complement.
AATTCTAAATTCCTATAGATTCCAATCATTCTGAACTTCAATGGATAAAATGAGATGCCAAAACTATTCAAGAGGCAAAAAGCTACAAGTCCCGCTCATCTGATTAGAGCTAAGTTTCATTGATATTTTGAAATTTATAGTATATTCTCTTTTTTTTATCCTATTTGATTTTCAGTTGCTTGGGGACAAGCAACAATTTAAGTTTGGTGTTGTGATGAGCGGATAATTTATACGCTTTTTGGCATTGTTTTTACAGTTTTTAGTATGATTTGATTAGTTTTTAATATATTTTTATTAGTTTTTAAATAAAATTTACATTTCTGGACTTTACTATGAGTTTCTGTGTTTTTCTGTGATTTTAGGTATTTTCTAGCTGAAATTGAGGGACTTTAGCAAAAATCAGATTCAGAGGTTGAAGAAGGACTGCAGATGCTATTGGATTCTGACCTCCCTGCACTCAAAGTGGATTTTCTGGAGCTACAGAAGTCCAAATGGCACGCTCTCAATTGCGTTGGAAAGTAGACATCCAAGGCTTTTTAGAAATATATAATAGTCTATACTTTGCCCGAGTTTAGATGATGTAAACTGGCGTTCAACGCCAGCTCTCTGCCCTATTCTGGAGTTAAACGCCATAAACAGGTTGCAAAGCAGAGTTAAACGCCAGAAACAGGTTACAAACTGGCGTTTAACTCCAAGGAAGACCTCTGCACGTGAAAGCTTTAATACTCAGCCCAAGCACACACCAAATGGGCCCGGAAGTGGATTTCTGCATCATTTACTCATTTCTGTAACCTTAGTAACTAGTTTAGTATAAATAGAACTTTTTACTATCATGTTAAAAGGGGGATCTTTGATTAGTTTTATGCTATCTTAGACCTTTATGGAGGCTAGCCATTCGGCCATGCCTGGACCTTGTTCTTATGTATTTTCAACGGTAGAGTTTCTACACACCATAGATTAAGGTGTGGAGCTCTGCTGTTTCTCATGAAGTAATGCAAAGTACTATTGTTTTTTTATTCAATTCAAGCCCATTTCTTCTCTAAGATATTCATTCGCACACAAGAACATGATGAATGTGATGATTATGTGATGCTCATCATCATTCTCACTTATGAACGCGTGCCTGACAAACACTTCCGTTCTACATGAAAGCAAGCTTGAATGCATATCTCTTAGCCTTCTGATCGTGAGATCAGAGTCTTCGTGGTATAGGCCAGAACTATTGGCGGCCATTCTTGAGGTCCGGAAAGTCTAAACCTTGTCTATGGTATTCCGAGTAGGATCCGGGAAGGGATGGCTGTGACGAGCTTCAAACTCGCGAGTGCTGGGCGTAGTGACAGACGCAAAAGGATTATTGAATCCTATTCCAGTATGATCGAGAACCGACAGATGAATAGCCGTGCGGTGACAGCGCATCATGGACCATTTTCACTGAGAGGATGGGAAGTAGCCATTGACAATGGTGATGCCCTATACAAAGCTTGCCATAGAAAGGAGTGGGAATGATTGGATGAAGACAGCAGGAAAGCAGAGGTTCAGGAGGAACGAAAGCATCTCTATACGCTTATCTGAAATTCTCACCAATGAATTACATAAGTATCTCTATCCCATTTTACGTTTTATTTATATTTTAATTATTAAAACTCTATAACCATTTGAATCCGCCTGACTGAGATTTACAAGGTGACCATAGCTTGCTTCAAGCCGACAATCTCCGTGGGGTCGACCCTTACTCACATAAGGTTTATTACTTGGACGACCCAGTGCACTTGCTGGTTAGTTGTGCGAAGTTGTGACAAAGTGTGTGAATTACGTTCTGAGCACCAAGTTTTTGGCGCCGTTGTTAAGGATCACAATTTCGTGCACCACTCTCCCACCATTATTATTGAAGCCTTGATTCGGCTTCTGTTGATCCTTCCATGAGAGATTAGGATGATTCCTCTATGAAGGATTGTAGGTGTTTCCATAGGATTCTCCCATGTAATTCACCTCTTCTATTCTAGGATTCTCAGGATCATAAGCTTCTTCTTCAGAGGAAGCTTCCTTAGTACTGCCTGATGCAGCTTGCATTCCAGACAGACTCTGAGAATTCATATTGACTTGCTGAGTCAATATTTTGTTCTGAGTCAATATGGCATTCAGAGTATCAATCTCCAGAACTCCTTTCTTCTGAGTTGTCCCATTATTCACAGGATTCCTTTCAGAAGTGTACATGAACTAGTTATTTACAACCATTTCAATGAGTTCCTGGGCTTTTGAAGGCGTCTTCTTCAAATGAAGAGATCCTCCAGTAGAGTCATCCAATGACATCTTGGACAATTCAGACAGACCATCATAGAATATACATATGATGCTCCATTCTGAAAACATGTCAGAAGGACACCTTCTGATCAATTGCTTGTATCTTTCCCAAGCTTCATAGAGGGATTCACCTTCCTTCTGTCTGAAGGTTTGGACTTCCACTCTAAACTTGCTCAATTTTTGAGGTGGAAAGAATTTGGCCAAGAAAGCATTGACCAACTTTTCCCAAGAGTTCAGGCTATCCTTAGATTGTGAGTCCAACCATGTCCTAGCTCTGTCTCTTACAGAAAAGGAGAAAAGCATAAGTTTGTAGACCTCAGGATTAACCCCATTGGTCTTAACAGTGTCACAGATTTACAAGAATTCAGCTAAAAACTGATGAGGATCTTCCAATGAAAGTCTATGAAACTTGCAATTCTGCTGCATTAGAGAAACTAGTTGAGGCTTAAGCTCGAAGTTGTTTGCTCCAATTGTAGCAATTGAGATGCTTCTTCCACAGCAGTCAGAAGAGGGTGCAATAAAGTCACCAAGCATCTTCCTTGCATCTCCACCATTGTTATTGGGTTCAGCTATCTCTTCTTCTTTTTCAAAAAATTCTATCAGGTCTTCTCCAGAGTGTTGTGCTTTAGCTTCTCTTAGCTTCCTCTTTAGAGTCCTTTCAGGTTCCAGATCAGCTTCAAAAAGAATGTTCTTATCCTTACTCCTGATCATATGAAAAAGAAGAGAACAGAAAAGAATAGGAATCCTCTATGTCACAGTATAGAGATTCCTTTATGTGAGTAGAAGAAGAGAAGAGTAGAAGAATGAGAAGAGAAAAATTCGAACACAGAGAGGGAGAGAGGGTTCGAATTTTAAGAATAAGAGAAGTGTTAGTGAATAAATAAATAAATAGAAAGAGATGAGAGAGAGAGAGAATTTTCAAAAATAATTAAAAAGAAAAGAAATTTTTTTTTTGTTTTTATTTTAATTATTAGTTAAAATTCGAAATTATTAAAAAGAATAAAATAAAATTAAAATTTAAAACAGTTAGTTAATTAAAAAAGAATTTTGAAAAAGTGGTGAGGAGTTTTCGAAAATTGGAGAGAGAAAAGTAGTTAGGTAGTTAAAAAAGATAAGAATTAGTAAAACAAACAAAAAGTCAAGTAGTTAATTGAAAAAGATTTGAAGATCAATTTTTGAAAAGATAGTAAGTGAGAGAAGATTTTGAAATCAAATTTTAAAAAGATATGATTTGAAATTTATTTTGAAGAAGATTGAAAAGGAAATTTAAAAAGATTTGATTTTTGAAATTAAAGTTGATTACTTGACTAACAAGAAACTATAAGATATGATTTTAAAATTTAAAGATTGAACCTTTCTTAATAGGCAAGTAACAACTTGAGATTTTTGAACCAAAACATTAAATGCTAGCAATTAATTTCGAAAATATGGAACAAAATAAGAAAAAAGATTTTGAAAATCAATTTTTGAAATTTTCGAAAAACATAAAAAAATGAAAAAGATTTGATTTTTGAAAAAGTTTTGAAAAGATAGGATTTTTAAATTGAAAATTTGACTTGACTCATAAGAAACAATTAAATTTTAAAACTTTTTGACTAAATCAATCAAAATTTCGAAATTTATGAGAAGAATAAGGGAAAGATATATTTTTTATTTTTTTTTGAATTTTTATGAGGAGAGAAAAAAACACAAAAATGACTCAAGACATAAAAATTATGAATCAAAACAAGAAAAATATGCAAGAACACTTTGAATGTCAAGATGAACAACAAGAACACTTTGAAGTTCATGATGAACACCAAGAACTTATTTTTAAAAATTTTTAAGAAAAGAAAGACATGAAGACACCAAACTTAAAAATTTTTACTGTTTAGACACTATGAATTCGAAAATGCACAAGAAAAACAAGAAAAGACACAAAATAAGAAAATTCAAAGATCAAACAAAGAAAATCATCAAGAACAACTTGAAGATCAATGAAGAACACATGCATGAATTTTCAAAAATTTTAGTGGAAATTAAAAATATGCAATTGACACCAAACTTAAAATTTGACACTAGACTCAAACAAGAAACATAAAAGTTTTGGTTTTTATGATTTTATTAAATTTTTTTTTGTATTTTTCGAAAATTATTTTGGAAAAGAAAGTAAAGAAATTCAAAATTTTTAATAAGAATTTCAGGAATCATGCAATGTTAGTCTAAAGCTTCGGTCCAAAAATTTAGACATGGCTTAATAGCCAGCCGAGCTTTATGCGAAAACTTCGGTCCAAAAGATTAGACATGGCCAATGGCCAGCCAAGCTTCAGCAGAGCATTACATACAACAGCCAAATTGATGAAAATCAAAAGGCTCCTGCAATGATAAGTGGAAGCCTCGGTCCAAAAAAATTAGACATGGCTTGACAGTCAGCCAGCCTTCAACAGATCATGATGAAACTCTAGAATTCATTCTTAAAAATTCTGAAGAACAAAGAATAATTTATTTTTTTTTTTTAAATTTTTTTCGAAATTAAAATTAAAAAGCTTAAACATAAAATAAAAGTACCTAATCTGAGCAACAAGATGAACCGTCAGTTGTCCAAACTCGAACAATCCCCGGCAACGGCGCCAAAAACTTGGTAGCGCGAAATCATGATCTCAACACTTCTTCACAACTCCGCGTAATTAACCAGCAAGTGCACTGGGTCGTCCAAGTAATAAACCTTACATGAGTAAGGGTCGAACCCACAGAGATTGTCGGCTTGAAGCAAGCTATGGTCATCCTTGTAAATCTCAGGCAGGCGGATTCAAATGGTTATGAGGTTTTGATAATTAAAATATAAATAAAATATAAAATAAGATAGAAATACTTATGTAATTCATTGGTGGGAATTTCAGATAAGCATCTAGAGATGCTTTGTTGCTTCTGAACTTCTGCTTTCCTATTGCCTTCTTCCAACCATGCGTTACCTCCTTCCATGGCAAGCTGTATAATCCTCTCGGATGAAAACAAATCCATATGCGCTGTCACCGCACAACTAATCATCTGTCGGTTCCCGCTAGCATCGGAATAAGACCATTGTCCTTTTGCACACTGTCACTGCGTCCAACATTCGCAGGTTTGAAGCTCGTCACAGTCATCCCTTCCCAGATCCTACTCGGGATACCACAGACAAGGTTTAGACTTTCCGGATCTCAAGAATGCTGCCAATGTTTCTAGCCTATATCACGAAGGTTTTAATCTCAGATTCAGATGCTCTGTTGTCACGAGAGACGATGTGAATCATTGATTAGGGACCCAAGAGAATATACTCCGGCTGTCGTCCAATGACTACGTTGAACATCATGTAGACCACTTTGTGGTTGTCAGGAACGCGATCTTGGCTAAGCGAGTAACGAAGATTGGGTGATTGTCACGGGTCACCCCTTCATTCTGACTTAACTGAATTAAGTACGAGAGTATATCTTGGAGAATAAGTAGGCATGAATTGAATAGAAAAACAGTAGTAATTGCATTGATTCATGAAGAACAGCAGAGCTCCACACCTTAATCTATGGGTGTAGAAACTCCACCGTAGAAAATACATAAGTAAAAGGTCTAGGCATGGCCGTGAGGCCAGCCTCCAAACATGTACAATGGTCTATGATCGCATAAGATTGATCAAAAAATGGTCAAAAGACATTCCAAAGATGTAAAATAAATCTTTATACTAGACTAGCAACCTAGGGTTACAGAAAATGAGTAACTAAGTGCAGATAGTGCAGAAATCCACTTCCGGGGCCCACTTGGTGTGTGCTTGGGCTGAACATTGAGCTTTACATGTGCATAGGCTATTCCTGGAGTTAAATGCTAGCTTTGGTGCCAGTTTAGGCGTTTAACTCCAATTCTGGTGCCAGTTTGGGTGTTTTACGCCAGAATTTTTAGGCAGACTTTGAACGCCAGTTTAGACCATCAAATCTCAGGCAAAGTATGGACTATTATATATTTCTGGAAATCCCAGAATGTCTACTTTCCAATGCAATTGAGAGCGCACCAATTGGGCTTCTGTAGCTCCAGAAATCCACTTTGAGTGCAGGAGGGTCAGAATCCAACAGCATCTGCAGTCCTTTTTCAGCCTCTGAATCAAATTTTAGCTTAGGTCCCTCAATTTCAGTCAGAAAATACCTGAAATCATAGAAAAATACACAAACTTATAGTAAAGTCCAGAAATGTAATTTTTGCATAAAAACTAATAAAAATATAATAAAAACTAACTAAAACATACTAAAAACTATGTAAAAATAATGCCAAAAAGGGTATAGATTATCCGCTCATCACTTATTCTTTGTATATTTAGGCAATTCTTCTCAAATATATACACAAATAATTTTTTTTATTATTTCTAGAAATAGACATATGTGATTGCCAAAATAAGAAAACTGGCAAAGGAAGGACCGTAGCAAACAAACAAGAGGGTTGGTATCGTGCATGAAATTCTGGCTGCCATGGATATTGTAAAGTATGAACACTTTTAAACAAAGTTCATTTGACCTTGTTCAAATATAATCTTAACAAATGTCTTTTGTATTTAGAAATGATTCAGATGTTATGCATGGGAAACAAGCTTTCAATGTAGAGTACAAAGCATACGGGATTATAAGCTATCTTGGTTTCGCAAAGCACATCTGTTAAATGCTGTTAATAATCATTTACGTTTTCTTTGTGATGAACATTGGACTGTTAATTTATCAAAATTGGCAGAACAATATACCATACATTGATAGATGGCCTAAAAGGACCATGCTAATAAAATTGTGTACAAGGATCACTGGATATGTGTTTAAATTGTGATTTTCTGTAAATACTTCAGGGCAAACCTCATCAGCATGTGTTCTTTATATACATGGAAGTAATCATCTTCATAATTACAATGTCAATAGAGAAGAAACTAGTTATTCCCAATTGATCCTAGCTAATACATAAAGGAACTTTACTATATTAACAATAGTATGATTTGTTAATATGGCCTTTTGTGAAATAATTCTTCAATGCTATATTGATATCCTCTGTGGGAAAATAATGGTTGTGTTATATCTTTAAATTTATGCGAGTCTTTTATTTCTATATGTAGGATGTATTTTCTAGGCGATATACCACATTGATCCTGCTTCATACATGTGACAATGCATGCCTATTGATGCTAACTTATAATGCTAATTCCAAGGTAACAACAGAGTAACAAGTTTTCATATGATTCGATTCTTTTAATATTATCTCTTCTCTCACAAATTAAAATCAGTGATGGTAACATTTATAATGCTTTTGGTAGCCAACTCTTGATGTCCATACATATTTGGTTTGAACTGAGTGACAATTTTTTTAAGGGACCAAATTTCAGTTTGTGCTACTGTGTTAGATGGAGATTTATTCCTGAATTTCTTGTTTCTAAATATGCTTGCCCTCCATAACAAAGCCAACTTTTGAAATATGCTTGCCCAGCATAACAAAGCCAATTTTTGAAATGTTGATAATTATCTTGCCAAAAATGTATGCTCACTAGAATTACTGCACAAGTTTTAATATTGAAGTGGGTGAACTGGTATATGAGCCTCTAAGGGATGGTCCAATATTGTGGGAAATAGGTATTCCTAATCGAATTACTGCAGAATTTTATGTTCCTAATCCCAAACCAGAACATATTAATAAGATTTTTTATGAACCATTCTGAAAGGTTAGCCTCTTATGTCCCCTATCTAAATTGATTGATTAAGTTTTCTTTTCTATTTGTTTTAACATGAAAAATTGGAAACTCTAAATTTTTCCTTTTAAGGTGAGTTTAGTGCAAGATGTTTCTTCAAATTTTAAATTGATCTATTTTTTTATCTTCTTTTTAAATTTTAATTGTAGGCTAAGATAGTGGTACTTAAATGAAAGAACACTACAACAAACAAGGGTTTTCGCAACGGTCAAAAACCATTGTCATAGATCAGAAAACCGTTCCTAAAACTTTAGGTAACGCTTTGGAAACGGTTTTTGACCTGTGGTATATGCGGCCATTACCAATGCTTGAAGGCAACAGTTTTTTACCTAAGGCAATGACAACCAAAACTCCATTGCCATAGTTACTAGCATAGACAACGGTTTTGACAACAATTTTTAAAGAACGGTTTAAAACCATTACTGGATAGGCAATGGTTTAAAATTATTCTCTTTGATGACGTAACGGTTTAAAACCGTAACTGGATAGACAATGATTTTAAATTGTTGTAATTTTGTTGTTCATAAAGACAATAGTTTAAAAGTGTTGCCTTTGGTTGTGTTTTTTTGCAACGGTTTTAATACCATTGTCATTTTGTAGCTATCTTTGACAATGGTTTTAATACCATTGCCTTTTGTGACTTTTGACAATGGTTTTTTATAACTATATTATTCTTTATTTACAATAGTTTTCTCATGTTGCATTAAAATTAGTTCCAACTATTTTTTTTTAATTTAATGTCAATCAACAAGGTTAAACTATTTGAATCAAATTACTAAAGAACTAATTGAACACTTACCATAAAAAAATAAACATTTATATACTTAGTGAACAAAAAATTTCCGGATACAATATAGTTGTATCAGTGTTGGTTACAAGTAATTCCGGATATTTTTTAATTATCCCAGAAAAATAAGCTTAAAAAATGCCAACCCTAGAAAGGAATTCAATCTTCATCTAAAGAGTTTTATCAATGCTGGCAGCGAAAAATAATTCTCCCAATAGTTTCTTTATCCAAGCCCATATTTTCAAAAAACAGAACCACCTGCAGACAACAAGGAACACAAGCTTCTTAACTGGGGAAAAATGAAGCATTTTGAATCAGTAAAATACAAAATAAAGAACAATGGCATGCATATAACATGTATCACTAGCACAATAGATACAAGCACATAGGTACTTAACAAATTCAATTCTTAATAAGGCATAAAAGGATCAAGCAACCATAGTGTAGTTATTTTCAAGCATGATTGTTATAGCCAGTAAGAAAAGCAATATTTGCATTGCTAATAAATAAGCTTCTTAATACATCAAATTAAAAGGTTGTAATTTATAAACGATATTAAATCCAAGAACTTCTTTGCACTGAAAGCACCACATAAGGTCACAAGACCCACCCCCCCTCCTGTCCCCTCTTTTGACACTACCAGAAGGTAAACTAACAGCAGCAATAAATATAATAGCAAATCTTAGACTTCAGATTCAAGCATACTTATTCAAACATACCTAAAAGAAACCAGTCTCATCATGGACCCCTTTGTCAACATCAGCAGTTACTTTGCTTAGTATAGTCTCGCACACAAAGTAGAAAACTTAGACCACCAGCCCCACCTTGCGGTAGCCAGTTAAACATGAAATCTTATCCACTAAATTAAATTGATAGCACATGAACTCTTATTTCTTCCATGTAACTGCAAAGAGATGATTAAACAAGACTAAATATGAATGGAAAAGGTTTAGAACTAAACAAATTGCAACTGAAGCTCAGGTTGTGTTGCCCCTAAATACATAACGAAGATAGAATAGTCTCATAATAAAAAAAAATAACATTCTTCAAGAGTGTAGTGCTGTCAGCTCAAGATAGAGCCAAATTATGACCAGCCTAAGTGTAAATCGATGACTATGCACACTGATAAAAGAAAAATGTTTCCAACTACTCACATGAACTATAAATTCTATACTCACAGGTTATTTCTATTGAAATGATTAGATTATGTGCACAACAAACAAACAAAAAAGTGCCAAAAGAAAAAGGAAAAAAATACAATGGTGCTAACTTGTTCAAGGTAAATCAATCATGGATGAAGACAGAGTCTATCACATTTCAAACAAGCAGCTTTACAGATAAGCTACCAAGGTTAAAATGCTGGTCAACATAGAGGAATTAAATAGAAATTAAAATGATCAAGAGAAGGTTAAAAGGAGACACACCCAGTAAAATGCTGTCAATTCCACCATGCTAGGTTGTTTGTCTTCAAGGATTATCAACTGTTGTAGCTGTAATTCGTAATTGTCTTGTCTATTCTTACTCTCCATTCCGCTTCTAGAAAGCTCTTCTCCACCAAACTTCAAATCCTCTTTGAATATTTGGGCAACCTTCTCCAGAATTCTAAGATTTTTACTTGAGTCATTTAGGCCATCAAAATCAAATGCAGCAATTTTACTTGAGTCATTCAGGCCATTGAGAGAATCAACTCAGAATTTCCAGCCACTTTACATGCTAACAAAATAAACCAACGAACAATTAAGAAACAACCATTAACATTAACATTATGCTCCATAAAACAACTTAGCTTAATTTCAAACCAAATTGAATTAAAACAAAACTTCTATGCTTAAGTTTTTACATAGAGAGAACATGTTCAGCTAAATAACTCTTTAATTTATAACAGAAAATAAGCTTAATCCAAACACACACCGTAACCAAACCTCAGCAGACGAGGTGGGGGACGGCGTAGTGGACGCAAGCAGAGAGGAGAGCACGGAACAGCAGCAGATGACAGAGTAGGAGCTGATGACAAAGCAGAACTATTTTCTCCTAACATTGCTCAGAATAAAATCTCATTAAAGAAAAAAATTCAATCAACAAAGTAACTAATGGCAGAACAAGCCAACATCATCATAGTAACAATCAACAATCAACAAAATTTATAATAAGCAAAACTAATTCATAAACCAAACAAAATGAAATCATGTGGTTCTTCCCAAAAGATTTTACCATAATAGAAGAATAGTCTTTATAGTTTATACCTCAAAGCAAACAGGGCAATTGTGATGCATTGCTCTTTTCAAACAACGATGACCATCTTTCAATCATTTAGAGTAGCAGCGCCCTAAAACATATAATAATTAATTTACAAGGATCAAGAAAAAAAGGATATAACTATGAAGAGAGAACAAGAAAAAAATAAGGAACAATGAATGAAACTCACCACATTTCTCACCTCACTCCACCATTCACAGCAACATCATTAATCAATTACTCACCTGATGCTTATCGAGCAGCGATGGACGAATTTATAAAAAAACAAAGTCTTAGAGTTTTATAAAAATTTCGACAGCATCACCTCAAAAATTCGGACTTAAACCACCCTTAGGGGTTCCCTCCTTCTTAATAGTTTACCAGCCTTTCATCAGCAATTATCAAACAAACAAACAGGTTCTCAATAATCAACATATTTTATTACCATTTGGTTCCACTCATTGTAAAATTATTTATAAACCATAAAAATTACTACTTTTAGTTAAGAAATCAATTTTAGGTACTTAGTTTAGAAATCTAAACTCAATCCATTTATCATTCATCAAGCCTCAATCTCATAAATTACTCATTATAATTTGATTCAACCACCAATCACAACATTATTAAGTAAAAAAAAAAAAACAGAACTTCCGATAAGCATTCATTCCCAAACAACCTTGTAAGATGCACACAAGAGCTAAACAAAATTCAATTCACACGCACGTAATCATCATCATACCAGTCACATTCACAGCCATAACCTCAACTCAATAAACTAATTGAAACACTAGAACATCATCTCAAAAACTAATCCAAATTTTACATCCTCAAACCAAGCTTATTTCTACCAATTAATCACACAAGACATTTATAAATTATTTACAGATACTCACTAAACTTCAATGATATTCATAAATTAAAATGGTTAATTTTAAAATAAATCTCCTACCTCTAAGTGTCGAAATTAGAAGAAATTCGAGACGGGTTGTGGCAGCAATGGCAGAACCAGCGTAAACAAGCGCAGAAACAGGGGCCGAGCAAGGACAGTGGCTCCATTAGTGGCATTTTCTGGCATCAATGGCGGTGGTCCCCGGCGACCAGCGGTGCGGCGGCAAAACCTCCCTCTCCTCTGTGAGTTTCTCCTCCCTCTTCACGTTCTGTTCATCCCATCAACACTAGCAACTTCTAATCATTGGCGATGAGATAGCCTCGTTCTCCTCCTTCTCCGTCAGAGCATCCTTCGCGCGTTGATAAACTCCAATTTTGTGGTTTATATTGTGTAGAATTTGGGGAGTTTTGTCAACATTTTCCGCACTTATTCACAAGAAATGCATGGTTTTGTGTTTCCTTCCTAATATTGCCGCATGATGAAAAACATGCTTCTTTTGTCTTAAAATTGCTATATTTTGATCCTCTTTTATTGCCATTCGATGCCGTGACGTATTTGTTGAGTGATTTCAAGATTAATAGGGTAAGAATGGCCTAGAAGAGAGAAAGAAAGCATGCACAAGAGGAAGGAACATGGAGATTTGGATTTTGGGAAACTCAGCACTGGCGCGCACGCGCACTTCACGCACACGCGTGGATGAGGATAGCTGGGAGCGGCGCGCAAGGATGGATGCATCCGCGCGGGTAAGAGAAATCCCACTAACGCTCACGCGCACATGGCGCGCACTCGTGGATCACAAAAGAAATCGGCGCGCATGCATGCTTGGCGCGCACGCGCGGAAAGCTGCACGTGACCTCATTAAAGAAAATCGTGCTGGCGATTTTTGTGGCTCATTAGGCCCAAATTTAAGCTGTTTCTGCATGAAAGAGACCCAAGGATGCTAAGGGAAAAGGGGGGATCATTCATTTTACACTAAGATACAAATTTAGCTAGTTTTTAGTTCTTTGTTCTTCTAGAGAGAGAAACCCTTGTTCCTCTCTAGATCTAGCTTTAATTTGATCTTCTCTTATTGAATTCTGAATTGGATCTTGTTAATTACTAGTTTTGATTATTCAATTTGAATTTCTTAGTATAACTTTGCTTAGATCTTGTGTTAGTTTTATGATTTCTTGTCAATTGTCACTTTATACCCATTACATGAATGTTGTGAATCTTGACTTGTTGATGTTACATTGATGATTTCTATGATTAATTGTGTTGTTTGAGTGATTGTATGTTGATAATTGTTAGTGGGTGATAAACCCATGTTTCATGACTTCTTTTGTGCTTAGTTTGAGTGATTTATACAATCCTTCACCTGCTTATTCACATTAATTGCATGGTTTTACTTTCCCTTCCTTATTACGCCATATTGTGAAAAACATGTTTCCTAAGCTTTAAAAATTAATTATTTTAATTACCTTTATTTCAATTCGATGCTGTGATTAGTGTGTTGAGTAGTTTCAGATTTTCTAAGGCAGAATGACTTAAAGGATGGAAAAGGAAACATACTAAAACGGAAGGAGAAAGCAAAACGGAGCTTTAAGGAAACTGATATCCACGTAATCGCATGGATGACGCGATCGCGTGCCAAGCACGAATTAGCAGCGACGCGGCCGCATGACTAACGCGACCGCGCGCCTTAAGCAGAACGCACATGACGCGGTCGCATGACTGACGCGACGTTTATGATTGTTCCCTTTGATTTAAGTTACCATTGCTTCCCATCTAAGGACATTTTTATTATTCCAGCAATTTTACTTTTCCCCCTTTTGGTTCTGGTTAAGAATTTAGTAACTCAACAGTTATTAAACTCAACATAATTGATAATCGTTATCTTGCTAATTAAGCTGAACTTAAATAATCCCAACCTTTTCTTAGGAAATAAATAGGATTCAAAGGCCAGATTAATTATTCCGTTGACTTCCCTTTGCCTTAGTAAAGGTTGACCAAGTGGAGTTTAGATTCAACTTTCATTATAGTTGGGAGAGATAACTACATTGGACCTCCAACTTCCCTTACCTTGCCAAAAGTCTGCTTTACAGTATTTATTTATTTTAATTACCGTTTACTTTATTTGTTACTTAAATTACTTGCTTCTCATCTTCTAAACCCCGATTACAACCTTTATAGCCAATAATAAGAACATACTTCCTCGCAGTTCCTTGAGAAGACAACCCGAGGTTTGAATACTCGGTTAACAATTTCTAAAGGGGTTTGTTACTTGTGACACCCAACACGTTTGTATGAAAGGACTTTTGAAGGTTTAGAAACTATACTTGCAACGAGGATTTATCCGCAAATTTCTAGACCACGCAAAAGTTTCCCTCATCAAAATGGCGCCGTTGTTGGGGAACTGCTAACGTGTGCCTTATTATTAGTTATTGTAAATATTTTTCTTTTTCTTGTTTATTTATTTTAGTGCATACCCAGCTGAAAGACATGGTGGACAACCTTGTAACTACCAACAAGCCCCACCCCGTGCATATAAACCATCCTTTCAACATAACCTCGAACCACCACACTCACAAGCTTCTTTTCACCATTCGCCACCATATGATCCTTCCTTATCCCAATGCCAATCCAATCTCTCCCAATCACCACCACTTTCCTTTGTATCATGTCCAAGTCCAGCAACCCGAGAAGCAGAGGATCGCCTAAAGGAAACAGTAAGAAAATTTCAAACAACCATTCAACAACTTGAGCAAGTGTTAATTCAATGGGCTTCTAGGCGCTTAAATACACAAGGATCAGCCACAGCTCCATGTGGACAGCCCAATGAAGAGCGTAGCATGAAGGAGATACTAGAAACTCCAGTGGACAAGACAGAGAATGAATTTGTACTAGAACAATTAGAAGAAGCTGTCTTTGTTCAAGAAGAAGAGTTGGTTGAAGATCTAGGAGATGCTGAACCTCCATGGGAATCCAGAATGGAGGAAAACTCCGTCCAGGATGCTACAGTTGATGCTAAGGAGGATATTTCTCCAAGGCAAGTCGTTTACGAAGAATCAGACGGAATAATCCAAGAAGCAATTTCCCTTGATAATGATAGTCACAAGTCTAGCTCTCTTGGTGATGAACTTGCATCCGCAAGTGAATTCTCTGAGATCGAAGAATCTTCCCCAAGTGAATATGAAGATGATGCAGAGGTAGATTTCTCTCAACCTCCAATCTATGACTCAAGTGATGAGGAAGACATAGAAGACTTTGACCAGGACACAGATACAATTGAAGATCTTTGCAAAGAAGTGGAAGAATTCACAGAAGAGCACAAGGAAATGGAACTTGCAGAACCACCAAAAACACCTATCCCAAGGCCATTACCACCTAATACAAGCTTCAAGTGGGTACAATCCTTAACTTATAACTTTACTTATTCACTTGAATATGGTTTGCTTGAAACAGATGGCGAGCTTAGAGCTCTCTGCGGCTTTAAGAGTAATAGGGAAATGGCTCGTACTCAGAGCTGGTGCACAAGGTTCAATAAGGTTCCACGCTTCACCTCGAAGTACACGGATTGGTATCATGCTCAATTACATAGATCACGGAAAACGTTTGGTCACCACGGTGAGATCCTACTTTTAAAACCTCCCGGATGGAGACATGTAGATCAAGACGGAGGCAGATTTAAAAGCAAGGCTTGGAATCCTGGAGTTTATTCTGACATTTGTCATCCCGGGAGCCTAACAATATATTTAAAGCTGTTCGGAAGCTTTGCATGCCTAGTTTGGGACCCCGGAGGCTATTGGCATTCCAAGCACTGGTGGAGATTTTTGGACGAATTTAAACATAAACCACCATAACAGGATACTCCTCCAATGTCCAACTTAAGGACTTTAACTAAAAGTGCTAGGTGGGAGACAACCCACCATGGTATGGTCGCTTCTTTTTCAATTTATTTCTTGTTAATTGCTTTCATTTTTCTTTTTTTCATTTTAGTTTATTAAACCTGGAATCATGCATAGCATTCATGTTAATCGTTTGCATTCTGCATTTTTCATGCAAAAAAAAAGGGTGCACGATGCGACCGCATGCCCCATGCGATCGTGTCATACTGCAAAAAACACCACCCGCGCGACCGCGTGACCCACGCGGCCGCGTGATATACATATCGGCGTAAGGATCCGACGAACAGAAAGTTAGGCTGGAATCGTGCGGCCCTTGTGCGTTTCGCACAAATTGGCCCACGCGATCGCATGCCCCATGCGATCGCGTCACTTGCACAATACCATTCCCACGCGACCGCGTGAGCGACGCGATCGCGTCGCATGGATTGCATATCACCCCAAAAGGAGACAGAGAGTTGCGCTAAAACGGCGCTGGAGTCGTGCGTTTCGCACAAATTCCAGCGATGCGATCGCGCGACCCACGCGATCGCGTCACCTCTCTTTCCCCCCTCTCATGTGATCGCGCGCCCCACGCGATCGCGTCACTCCCATTTTCACCCCAACCACGCGACCGCGTGCCCCACGCGGCCGCGTGGATTTGAAAATATAACCCCCCCA
>NC_029789.2:95224964-95252957 GCF_000816755.2 Arachis ipaensis | reverse complement strand
TCTTCTATCACTAACCCAAAACCCTCTCCGCCACTGCCCCCCTCAGCCGCCACCGCGACACCGTGCCCCGCCACTGCGCCGGACACCGCCGCAGCCACCTTCTTCCCCGTTCCACCCCTCCCGCCTACCAGGTTCCGCAAAATGCAACCCCCTTTTATCCGTTCGTCATTTTTCTGTACTTTTTTCCGTTTCTGTTCATCATTAGGATAGATAGATATGCATGCTGTAGTGGATTTTTAGGTTGATAGGTAGCTTAGGCTGTGGTTAGTGGATCTAGGTCTGTTTACTTGCACTGTTCCTATTTATGTTTTATCATAACTGCAATTCTGCTGTTCCTGTGACCTCATTCATATGCTATGATTTCTTGCAATTGCTGCTTGTTACTCCAAATTTTCCTGTTTCTATTCATTACTGGTAACTGCAGCAAGTTTTTAATTCATATGAACTGCTATGATTGCTGTTTATTTTCTGGGACAATCCAATTTTAGCCGGAATGCTGCCCAAATTTTTTGTAAATTGTTTTCTTTCATGTTTTGGTTTGGCATTTCTGAACTCTGTTTTACTCTGCTTTACCCAAACCATTTCATGAATCCTATGGCATACATTCTTATCCTCCTTGATTTCCTGGTTCATAAACTGCATTTGTGATTCACTGATTCAAATTTTTGCTTTCTTTCTTTCTATTCGAATCAGCATCACCCTATTTTCCTTGTTCGATTATGAGTACTTCTATTCTTACCTGTGAATCCTTGTTATATGGAATTTTTCTATGCCACTTACTTTAACCCGCACTTTACTAACTCACTAATTTTAATTTACTAATTTCTTTTTCAAATTCTAACCATACTAACCCTTTTTATCTCTTTTCTGATTATTTTCACTTTCCTCTAACTTTCTAACCATGGCATATTGATTATTTTTCCATTTCACATAAATTCAATCCCATTTCATTTACTCATTTTCATTATTCTAATTCTCCCTTGACGCTTTGAGTTTCCTTTGTTTAATTGCTTATTCGCTTTCCTATTTTATCCATATCCTGGTTTTCTGTTTTTCATGATGTCTGCCTCACAAAGGAAAGGAAAAGGCAAGGCTACTGGCAAGCGCAAGAGAGGAGATTCCTCCCAGTCCATCATTGCTCTAATGCACGATTCTTCATGGCGGGAGAAGAACTTCACACAGCAGAAAAAAGCTGACCAGTTGCTCCCTGCGAATGATCCTATAAAATTTGCAAACCGATACTGTGAGCTGAAGTACCCGGCTTTTGCAAACTCCAGAAATCTATACCTGGAACGAACTCTGAAGATTCCAGAAGCCCTCCAGCAGTACACCACTGAGCAAATTAAGCAAAGGGGCTGGTTCTTTCTGGAGAGAACACTGACAGAGGTCAACGCATCTTGGGTCCGAGAATTCTACTGCAACTACTACCTCACCACCCTAGATGCAGTGAACCTGAGAGGAAAACAAATTTTGGTCACTGAAGAGGCTTTAGAGGACATTCTCCGGCTCCCAGCCAAGTCTGATCAGCCTGATGGTTATTCAAAGTCTGAGGAGGACATGCGTCAGATGCAGTTTGATTGGGATGCCGTGAAGGCACGGATAGCTCTCGACCCGACTGTTCCTTGGGAGATGGGTCAGGACACTACCATGCCTAGAGGGATCAAGAGAGCATACTTAAACGATGAGGCTCGGTTATGGCATCAGATCTTGAGTAATTATGTGATGCCGAGTACTCACGAGACGGAGATCCCGGCTGCTATGATCACCCTCCTTTGGTGTGTGCTGGAGGGTAAGGACCTTTATCTGCCACGTTTCATTCGGCATTATATGGCCAGGGTCCACGTCCGAGGCACCCTCCCCTTTCCATATCTAGTTACACAGCTTGGCCGTCGAGCTGACGTGCCATGGGAGGCTGCCGATGAGAGACCACCAGCGGCGGATTGCAGGAAGATCATTCCGCACAGCCGGAACTTCCTAGCCTTGGGCCACAGACCACCACCATTCACTGCTATTGATGAGTCAGCCCCACCGTCTGCCGGACCCTCTTCCTCCACTGCTGCACCACCTACCCCTGCTACCACCACTACACCTCCACCTGCCACAGAGCCCGTCTATCATCTGGTGCACCGCTTGTTCCGACGACTTGACCAGATGGAGCGTCGCAACAAGCGGCGCTATGAGCACCTAAAGCTGATGATATGATCCAGTGACATCCCCTCCGAGCCTGACACACCATCCGAGGCATCTGAGGAGGAGGCGGATGCACCCGATGCAGAGACCCATCCCCAAGAGGCAGCACCAGCCACACCACAGGCAGCGGTTCCACATCAGATTGAGGCTGCGGATCTTGAGATCCCGATCTAGTTAGCACCTCCTCCACAGCAGCCAAACTCCCAGCCTACCACCACTGAGACTCCAGCTACCATCCCTCCCAATGATGACACTCCTTCACACCCGGCTTGATTGAGCATCGGGGACGATGCTTCCTTTTAAGTGTGGGGAGGTTGCCATCTCTGGCGTTTATTTGGGTGAACCACTACATACTTTTTTTTTATTTCTGATATTTTTCTGTATTTTTCTCTTTTTCTTTTACTGTTATTTTATGAGTACTTATACATTGCTTTTATGTATTTTTACTCTATTTTCTGCATTTTACATCTTTAGTTCACATTTTAGCCATTTAGTTTATTTTAGTTATTTAGTTTAGTTTNNNAATTGTATGGTTGCATTCAAACCATAATTTCATTTCTGTGTGTTTCATTTCTTTTTATTCTGATGTTCTTTCCTTTGCTTTAATCTATATGTCCAATTATAGAATATAGAATAGATACATACCAAGAGAATGATTGAGGCCATCATTTGATTTTAGCTCACTTACCCTAAATTAGCCTACCTTTTACATCACCCTTGTTAGCCCCTTGAGACTTTTAAAACTCCTTTATTCTATTTAGCCAAATTACTAGCCTTAAGTAGAAAAATAAAAGAAAATCCCAAGTGAATCTTTGGTTAGCTTAAGATAGAAAATCATGAATAGAGTTAAATGTGGGAAACCTTTTGGGAACATGGATGATAGAAACAAAAAGGTAGAGAAGTTAAAAGAAATAAAATAAATTTGGAAAGCATGCTCATGAGAAAATCTAGGTGATTCAATTACCATGTGCATTAAAAAAAAATTTTATTTTTCAACATCTAAATAAAAGGGGATATAAAAGAAATTCCCCAATGCAAAATAAAAACAATGCACATGGGATAAAAATAAAAACTTATTCACATTAATTGCATGGTTTTACTTTCCCTTCCTTATTATGTCATATTGTGAAAAAAATGTTTCCTAAGCTTTAAAAATTAATTATTTTAATTACCTTTATTTCAATTCGATGCCGTGATTAGTGTGTTGAGTAGTTTCAGATTTTCTAAGGCAGAATGACTTAAAGGATGGAAAAGAAAACATACTAAAATGGAAGGAGAAAGCAAAACGGAGCTTTAAGGAAACTGATATCCACGCGATCGCATGGATGACGCGATCGCGTGCCAAGCACGAATCAGCAGCGACGCAGCCGCATGACTGACGCGACCGCGCGCCTTAAGCAGAACGCACATGACGCGGTTGCATGACTGACGCGACCGCGTGGCAAGGAAAAGCTCCAAATGACGCGACCGCGTGACCCACGCGGACGCGTGACAGAGGCCACGCACCAGAAATTACAGAATACGCCCCCAGCAAATTCTGAAGCCCTTTTTAGCCCAGATCCAAGTACAGACAGCATAGACCAGAGGTTATAAAGTGTGGGAATGCACCCATTCAAGAGACCTCGCATATTTTACTTTTCAATGATTTAGATTTAGCTGAGAAGGAGATCTTCTCTCTCTCTCTCTTTTAGGATTTAGGATTTCTTCTTATTTTAAGAGTGACTCTCAATCCAGGTTTTATATTTCTTTGTTTTAAACTTTCCTTTCACTTTATTTATTTATTTCAATATCTGAGTTGGCTATTTACCTTTATAATTGAATCTAAGAATTCTTCCATGTTACAGACTGTTATTTGAATTAATGATAATTGAGGTATTTTCAGTTTATGATTGTTCCCTTTGATTTAAGTTACCATTGCTTCCCATCTAAGGACATTTTTATTATTCCAGCAATTTTACTTTTCGCTCTTTTGTTTCTGGTTAAGAATTCAGTAACTCAACAGTTATTAAACTCAACATAAGTGATAATCGTTATCTTGCTAATTAAGCTGAACTTAAATAATCCCAACCTTTTCTTAGGAAATAAATAGGATTCAAAGGCCAGATTAATTAGTCCCTTGACTTCCCTTTGCCTTAGTAAAGGTTGACCAAGTGGAGTTTAGATTCAACTTTCATTATAGTTGGGAGAGATAACTACGTTGGACCTCCAACTTCCCTTACCTTGCCAAAAGTCTGCTTTACAGTATTTATTTATTTTAATTGCCATTTACTTTATTTGTTACTTAAATTACTTGCTTCTCATCTTCTAAACCCCGATTAAAACCTTTATAGCCAATAATAAGAACATACTTCCTCGCAGTTCCTTGAGAAGACTTGATATTGCTCTCTCAAATTGTGTATTATAACACCTTAAAAATGTGTAGAATGAAATAATATGAACAAGATAGTTTGCAAATACTCAAGTCTTTGAAATAAGGCTTCAATCCATCTATTTATAGACTCCCCAAACCTTAGAAACGTTGGGGAGTTAATGGGATGGAGCCTTTTTGTCAAAACTAGTTGTTTTTTATGTTTTTGAATCATTTGCATCGATGCATAACACTTTGCATCGATGCAAATGTGTCTTTGAAGCTGAAATTTGAATTTTCAGCTAGGTTGCATCGATGCAACAAGTCGTCGCATGCTTTGCATCGATGCAAACCTTAAAGAATGGCTTAAAATTACTTCAAAATACTTAGGATTGATCTCAAACTTGTTGGAGTCAATTCCTATGCTTTTGTACCTTTGAAAACAAGTTTTTAAACCATTTGGCTAGCATCGAATTGCAAGATGTGCATCAAAACATTTTGTGAGTGTGTGTTGAGAGATTTAGCAATTGGTTCTTAACAAGAAGTTACCTAAGTCCTAAGACACTATACTTGTCTTCAAATGTTGTGGACTTGAGTTTCTTGTTGTTGTTGTATTGCTTTCAACTCTTCATTCCTCAACGTTGAATGTTGGTTGATCTTTCAACATGCTTGTTCATTCAAGTTGTTTGTTGGTTTGTCTTTCATGTCGTTTGTTGGTTTGTCATTCATCAAAACCTACGAATACAAACTTCGCATACAAGCAACATGATTTACAATTTCCCCCTTTTTGATAATGACAAACCAATTTTGAGGATATGCATTTATAAATGATTTTGAAAGCAACAATAATGCACTTTGTTTTATAGAAAGCTTTGGAGAAGACTTCACAAGAAAAATTTTGCAAGAGTTCCCCCTAAATATGTGCATTTGTTCCCTTAAAGGGCGTTTATCAAAGAAAACGATTTAGATATCAAAAGTTTTTGCTTAGCGGAAGTCTTTTTGAAATCATTGTTTTGCAAACTTATTTCTTCTTTTCAAATCCTCAAACTTCTTCTTTTTCAAAAGTTCAAAACTTCAAATATCCTCAAACTTTTCTTCCCCCTTTTGACATTATCAAAAAAAAAGGAGTTTGAAATGTGTCATAGAAGCATGCATAAAACAATGAATTTTTTTTTTAAGTTCAATATCTCTATTAATCTCAAGGATGAGATATTCCCCCTTTCAAAAAGAATTTGATTTCCTCTTTTTATATATAACAAGCATGCATAATTCCCCCTAAAGAAGTGAAATATATCAAGGCATGCACATTAACTTAAAATAGGGGTACTAAGCCTATTTTGAGTTATTCACCAAATAAGCATACAAGCATTAATCATTAAACAAAATTATGAAGGAAATATCAAAGTATTTAAACCATAATAGAAATCCTTAGCTTACTAGGAGTTAGTTTAACAATTCATATAATCAAATAAACATAAAGCAATAAAAAGTGACTTGATGAAGAGGAGATCTTTTTAATAAGAGTGCAAATTCTTCATCTCCTTCTTCTTCATTATCATCACTCTCTTCTTGTAGTGATGTTGTTTTAAGGGCGAGACTTTTCTTCTTGCTTTCTTCACCTTTTTATCTATTTAGCATAGTCATTTCATAGGTGAGAAGATTACCTCGTAGTTGATCAAATGTAAGTTGATCATAGAGCCTTCCTTCCACAATGGCGTTCACTTTGGAGTTCCATTTTGGTGTAAGGCTTGTAAGCACCTTGGTCACAATTTGTTTATCATTGTATTTTGTGCCAGCTAAGTCCTAAGACACTATACTTGTCTTCAAATGTTGTGGACTTGAGTTTCTTGTTGTTGTTGTGTTGCTTTCAACTCTTCATTCCTCAACGTTGAATGTTGGTTGATCTTTCAACATGCTTGTTCATTCAAGTTGTTTGTTGGTTTGTCTTTCATGTCGTTTGTTGGTTTGTCATTCATCAAAACCTACGAATACAAACTTCGCATACAAGCAACATGATTTACAAAGACGACCCGAGGTTTGAATACTCGGTTAATAATTTCTAAAGGGGTTTGTTACTTGTGACACCCAACACGTTTGTATGAAAGGACTTTTGAAGGTTTAGAAACTATACTTGCAACGAGGATTTATCCGCAAATTTCTAGACCACGCAAAAGTTCCCCTCATCAGTGGGTACTTGTTAATTTCAATTTAATTGCACTTTGAACATGTCTTTTGTTAATGCTTACCATGTTGTTTGATGAATTGTTTACCTTGATTATGGAGTAGTTCTTTTTACTCTTGGCCTAGGCTAAGGAAATTGGGTAAACTTGAGTCATTGGGTCTAATGGATTTGATGATTTGGGAACCCTTAGTGGTCAATTTAATAGCCATTGGCACTAGCCTACTACTAGGTTAATTAGTAGTGAGGTTAGACCTTATGGGTTGATCTTGACCAAGCCATTTAACGTACTTCAAGTATAGAAGTAGACTTAATGAGTTTGGTTCCTCATAATTGTCAAGATATGGTTATTAGACAAGGATAGTGACCCCAATTCCCATGTCTAGCCAAGAGTTGCTTTTATTATTCATATTTGAAAACCCAAAAGTCTTGATTATTTTGTCTTAGTTATAGTAGTTGTTTAGTTTGGTGTAGAATTACTTTGAATGTTATCCCATTAGTTTGGAATTGCTCATATCTTGCTTTAGTCATTTGAATTAATTTCTTGCATTTTAAGATTACTTGCTTGTTAAGATTTTTCATTTAATTTCTTGCTCATGACTCACAACCCCAGATTTCTAACCAATGTTGAAGCACATATTTGCCCATTCCTTGTGAGACGACCCGAGGTTTGAATACTTCAGTTATTTTTATTGGGGTTGAACTTGTGACAACCAAAATCCCTTCTAAATTGATACTCGAGGATTGTTATTGGTAGAGCTATACTTGCAATGCGACTTTATTGAGAAATTCTTTACCGATGCAACCCCCGAGTCACATCACGCGTCACCCCCTTGGTTCTCTCTCTCTCGGACGCGTCTTCTTTGGCAGCGGCGACAACCCCGAGCAGAAATGGCGATGGCTTCGCAGCTTCCTTCTCCCTCTTCTATTCGCGCATCCTTCCTCCTTCTCTGCCACAGTGTCGACGGCGACTGCGACGGCTAGGGTTTGACAGTGACGGCGGTGGTGTCTTCGACGGCGAGCTCGATGATGTGTGGAAAACGATCCAACACAAAACTCACCGACAATTGTACCGGGTCGCATCAAGTAATAATAACTCACGTGGGTGAGGTCGATCCCACAAGGATTGAAGGATTGAGCAATTTTGGTTTAGTGGTTGATTTAGTCAAGCGAACAAGAGTTGAGTTGAGTGATTTGTATCCAACAGAAACTAAATTGCATGAAATTTAAAGGGAGAGGGATAATTGACAAGAATTTAAAGTGCAGAGAAATTAAAGAAGTTGAATCTTAAAGTGCAAGAAATATAAATTGTAGAAACTTAGATTGCAAGAAATGTAAATGACTGAAGCTTAAAGTGCAAGAAATGTAAATTGCTTGAATTGTAAAAGGAATTGAGAATTGGGATTGCAGAAATTAAACAAGAGAAAAGTAAATTGCAACAATCAGGAAAGTAAAAGATGAATTGAATTGAAGTAGATCTCAAACAGGAAAGTAAATTGGCTTGAAAAAGCCTTAGCAGATGAACAGAAAGGAAATTCCAGATCTCAGGGGTCAAGAGACTAGAAAACTAAGTCTAGATCTCACTACCTTTCTTGATCCAATTCTGAAATCAATTGCAAACAAATTAAAGATCAAAACAGTAAGAAAACTTGAATTTAAATCTCAATTCTCCAATGGTGCAGTGAAAGAAACAAAGAGAGATCTTAAGGTGAGATTGAGACAGAATTTCCTCAATTCTCAACACCCAAGACTCAAGTAAAGCTTTGCAGTAAAGAAAACAAGAAATCTAAAGAGGAAGAGAATTCAATTCTCCTCCCAGATCCAAGATTAAAGTTCTCCAAATTACAATTCCAATTTCTAACAGAAGTGAAAAATCAAAAGTAAAAGTTGACGTCCTATTCTAAATCAAACTAACTTCTATTTATACACTTTCTTCTAATGGTCTTGAAGCCTTGAATTTGGGCCTTGGCCTTGATGGAATTGGATTGAAGATAGCCTCAGTTGGTTGCTCTTGAACTTGAGAAGAAATTCGTTTGCAATTTGGACTCTGGAGCCTTTAAGTTTGAGTCAAAGTTTGAGGCAAACTTTAACTCAAACGTTGGATTGTTAAAATTATGCAGAACGGTAATTATCTGTCACTCATATTTGAGTTCATGTTTGAGGTCAAACATGAGCTCAAACGTGCTCCCTCCAAGGCCATTTTACAGCCAACGTTTGACCTCACGTTTGAGGCACACGTTGGCGCAAACGTTAAGTTCCCCTGATTGTGTAATTATGCCAATGTTTGGCCTCAAGTTTGAGGCAAACGTTGGCACAAACGTTAAGTCCCCCTTGGTGTATTTGTGAGCCAACGTTTGACCTCAAGTTTGAGGCAAACGTTGGTGCAAACTTTGCTTCCTCCAGGGTTAGTTTTTGAGCCAACGTTTGACCTCAAGTTTGAGGTAAACGTTGGCGCAAAATTTGGCTTCTCCAGGGCTTGTTGTTGAACCAACGTTTGACCTCAAGTTTGAGGCAAACGTTGGCGCAAACTTTGGCTTCTCCAAGGCTTGTTTTTAGCCAACGTTTCACCTCAAGTTTGAGGCAAACGTTAGCGCAAACGTTGAGAACATTGCCAGATTCGGAAGCCCAAACGTGCTGTCCATCCCATACTATTATATATTGTTGGAAAGCCCTGAATGTCTACTTTTCAATGTCATTGGAAGCGCATCATTTGGAGCTCCACAGCTCGAGTTATACTCCGTCGAAGGTGCAGAGGTCAGCTGGCCTTACTACAAGTTTGTGCCATGTTTGTTTATGCACTTTTCGGGGCGGTTTTCTCCCTCAATTTTTTGTCCACCATGTAGTGCCATATATGCTTGGAAAGCTCTCGATTCTTACTTTCCAATGCTTTTGGAATCACCTCATTTGGAGCTCTGTAGCTCAAGTTATTCTTGTTGGAAGTATACCCCTTCAGGCTGTGGGGAGCAACGTTTCCAGCAACGTTGGAGCACCAACTTTGGCTCCAACGTTGCTTCCCTTTGCTTCCTTTCATGGCCTTCTAGTTGCTTCTTTGCCTTTCCTTTCCTTAGCTTCCTTTCCACCTATCATCAACCAAACAAATGCATCAAAGCTACACTAAAATCATGAGACTTCTTCTTATCCTTGACATATAAGCAATTATAGCATAAAATCTCATGAAAATACATCAATTTACTCATGGTTGATTGAATCCAAGTACACATAAATTTCTACCCAAATGGCTTACTTGTAACTCAAGAAAGTGCATAAAACCTAATGAAACAAGTGAAAAATGCTTGCAAAGCTAGCATATGATGACTTGTCATCACAACACCAAACTTAAATCTTGCTTGTCCCCAAGCAAGCATTAAACATAAGAGATAATGACATGAAACAGAGAAGTGTGCATATTCTTATTGAGCATATAGTTGAATTTATTCCATGGGGTTTTTATGCAGACAATGGTGGTTCATTTATTACTTGCTGTTACACAAGATATATTTCCTCAAAGATTCACTAAGGTTGCTGCTATAAGGCTTTACTTTTGCTTGTTCCCTTGCTAACTTTTCCTTCTTTGTTTTGCTCAGAGAGCTTATTATTCTTTGAAGGCTTGGTGGCAAATGTTGCAGCAGCCTTTGGCTTAATTTTGCTCAACATTTCTTCACCACAGACACATGGCTCACCCTTTTCTTCCTAGGATCATTGATGCCCAGCATCTCTTTGGATAACTAAATGTTTTGTGGCTAGGCTGCTCTTTATTGTGGACTTTCAGTTGGCAATCCCAAATCAGTTGATCTAAGTGGCCAAGTTTTGAAATACTCCTCAGAACTTACTTGTCCAAGCATATCCTAGTACAAAAACACCACAGGCATGTGTCCTAGGGTCTAAGCTATTGGTGCCTAGCCTTATCATTTGTTTTCTTTGCCACTCTTGGCTTTTTCTCTTTCTTTTTCTTTCTGTTTTATTTTATTCCCAAGGGATTTTTAATGATACAAGCATTTATAGCAGCAAACTAGTTTCACCTCCAAAGAACATATCATTATGCAGCATTCATTTCATGAGCCATGCATTAAATCAACAAATACCACCACTAACTTTCATTTTAACTTATGCAACATTGGATATTTACTTCCTAATTCAAATATTTCTCTATTATTCAAGCATATGGAAAACAAAACAAAATTCAAAGCTAAGTAATGGACAACAAACATTATGCAGATCAGCATTCTTGACAAACAATTCCACTTGCAACCAAATAAACACTTTAGCAAGACATACAAGAATTCCCCAAATTAAAGCACTTCCCGACAATAAGGATTGAGTGTAAATACAACCTGTTGTGTTGCAGCTTTTCATTCTTCCTTCGGTTGTGTCCCTTTTGAGTCATAATGCAGACTATCTCCAAATGTTGGCTTCTTTCCTGCATAACTCTCAAAAGTGGCTTGCTTCTCAAGCCCTTAAGTAAATGGTTAATATGCATGAATTTAAGACGGCTTTCAAACTTATTTTGATGTGAGAACACCAAACTTAATTTCTTGCCAATGCCTCTGATGCAACAGGTTAACCATATGTGAAATCCTTTTATATTTGCTAAAGGCAATAAAAACTAGAAAAACTAAAAAGTAAACAATTGGTTAATTGGTTTATCTAATTGCTCGGAGCTAGCAGCCATGTATGCAGAAGGTGAGAATATGCTTTTAAATGAAATTTTGGTGGAACACCAAACTTAGAATCCTTCATTCTCCCTTAATTTATTTTGGTGTGCAACACCAAACTTAGCTCCTTGCAATATAGATAAGTCTAATTAACCCTTTTATTGAAATAGATATGAAAAGTGAACTACCTCAGATTGGGTTGCCTCCCAACAAGTGCTTCTTAATTGTCACTAGCTTGACATCTTATCCTTTGATCATGGGGGTTGAAAATCATAGTGCCTTAGCTTTTCTCCTCTTACTGTAAACTTCCTTCCGGTCTCCTCTTTGATGATCTCTAGGTGTTCAAGTGAAAGGATCCGGTTCACAGTATAATACTCAGATAATTGTGGACACACCTTCATTGGTTGGGTGTTTAACATCACTTTATCCCCTGGTGAGAAACCTTCAGTGGGGATTTTCTTGTTTCTCCACCCTTTTGGTCTCTTCTTCTTTTCTTTCTCAGAAGATAATTCATGCCTTAGTGGTTCTTTATCTGGAGTGTCGAGGTTCTCATCTGGGGGTTTTGGATCTAGTTCCTCCTTGATTTTTTTGGTCTATTGCACCATCTCCACCTCTTTTAAGCATGGATTTAGAAGTCTTGGAGTTAACTCATTGAATGCCTCTTTCAAGCTTTGGTCCCTGGCTTTATCCTTCATATAGTCTTCTTCTTGAGTGGGCTCATGCAGGGTTTTAAACACATGGAATGCTAGGTGCTCATCATGCACTCTCAACAACAGTTCCCCTTTTTCAACATCTATCAATGCTCTGCCCGTAGCCAGGAAAGGCCTCCCCAGGATGATGGGAGTGTTAGGGTCTTCCTCCATATCCAAGATGACAAAATCAGCTGGGAGAAGGAATTTCCCCACTTTTACCAGCATATTCTCTACAACTCCAAGTGCTTGCTGAATGGACTTGTCAGCCATTTGAAGGGCTATTCGAGTGGGTTTCAGTTCAAAAATTTGAAGCTTCCTCATAAGAGATAGAAGCATCAAGTTTATGCTTGCACCAAGGTCACAGAATGATTTTTTAATAGTTATGTCTCCTATGGTACAAGGTATATAAAACCTTCCAGGATCATCCTTCTTCTCTGGTAGCACTACATTCCTTTGTCATCTCAACAATCTGTCCTTCCTTCAAGGGTCTTTTCTTTGTTAGCACTTGGTGCACGAAATTGTGATCCATGGTAATGGCTCCAAAAACTTGGTGCTCTAATCTTAATTTATGATTTGTCACAACTTTGATACAACTAACCAGCAAGTGCACTGGGTCGTCCAAGTAATAAAACCTTACGTGAGTAAGGGTCGATCCCACGGAGATTGTCGGTATGAAGCAAGCTATGATCACCATGTAAATCTCAATCAGGCGGATATCAAATGATTATGGAGTTTTCGAAAATAAATAATAAATAAATAGAAAGTAAAGAGAGAAACACTTATGTAATTCATTGGTGGGAATTTCAGATAAGCGTATAGAGATACTTTCGTTCTTCTGAACTTCTGCTTTCCTGTTGTCTTCATCCAATCAGTCCTACTCCTTTCCATGGCAAGCTTTATGTAAGGGCATCACCGTTGTCAATGGTTACATCCCATCCTCATGTGAAAAAGGTCCAAATGCTCTATCACAGCACGGCTAATCATCTGAGGTTCTCGATCATACTGGAATAGGATTCACCCTCCTTTTGCGTCTGTCACTACGCCCAGCATCGTGAGTTTGAAGTTCGTCACAGTCATTCAATCCCTGAATCCTACTCGGAATACCACAGACAAGGTTTAGACTTTCCGGACTCTCATGAATGCTGCCATCAATCTAGCTTACACCACGAAGATTCTGATTAAGAGATCCAAGAGATATTCATTCAATCTAAAGTGGAACGGAAGTGGTTGTCAGGCACGCGTTCGTGGGGGAATGATGATGATTGTCACATTCATCACATTCATGTTGGAGTACGAATGAATATCTTAGAAGTGGAATAAGTTGAATTGAATAAAAAATAGTAGTACTTTGCATTAATTCATGAGGAACAGCAGAGCTCCACACCTTAATCTATGGAGTGTAGAAACTCTACCGTTGAAAATACATAAGTGATGAAGGTTCAGGCATGGCCGAGAGGCCAGCCCCCAAACGTGATCAATATGATACAAAGATGAACTAAAAATCATAAGATGTCTAATACAATAGTAAAAAGTCCTATTTATACTAAACTAGTTACTAGGGTTTACAGAAGTAAGTAATTGATGCATAAATCCACTTCCGGGGCCCACTTGGTGTGTGCTTGGTCTGAGCTTGAAGTTTACACGTGCAGAGGCTTCTTCTGGAGTTGAACGCCAAGTTGTAACGTATTTTTGGCGTTCAACTCTGGTTCGTGACGTGTTTCTAGCGTTTAACTCCAGACTGCAGCATAGAACTGGCGTTCAACGCCCTTTTGCGTCATATAAACTCGGCCAAAGTATAGACTATTATATATTGCTGGAAAGCCCTGGATGTCTACTTTCCAACGCAATTGGAAGCGCGCCATTTTGAGTTCTGTAGCTCCAGAAAATCCACTTTGTGTGCAGGGAGGTCAGAATCCAACAGCATCAGCAGTCCTTCTTCAACCTCTGAATATTGATTCTCCTAGTTCAGTATGTTGATTCTTGAACACAGCTACTTTATGAGTCTTGGCCGTGGCCCTAAGCACTTTGTTTTCCAGTATTACCACCGGATACATAAATGCCACAGACACATAACTGGGTGAACCTTTTCAGATTGTGACTCAGCTTTGCTAAAGTCCCCAATTAGAGGTTTCCAGGGTTCTTAAGCACACTCTTTTTTTCTTTGGACCTTGACTTTAACCGCTCAGTCTCAAGTTTTCACTTGACACCTTCACGCCACAAGCACATGGTTAGGGACAGCTTGGTTTAGCCGCTTAGGCCAGGATTTTATTCCTTTAGACCCTCCTATCCACTGATGCTCAAAGCCTTGGGATCCTTTTTATTTACCCTTGCCTTTTGGTTTTAAGGGTTACTGGCTTTTTGCTCTTGCCTCTTGGTTTTAAGAGCTTTTGGCTTTTTCTGCTTGCTTTTTCTTTTTCTTTCTCTTTTTTTTTCGCCATTTTTTTTCTTTTCTCTCTTTTTTTCTGCAAGCTTTTGTATTCACTGCTTTTTCTTGCTTCAAGAATCATTTTTATGATTTTTTAGATTATCAAATAACATGTCTCCTTGTCATCATTCTTTTAAGAGCCAACATATTTAACATTCATGAACAACAACTTCAAAAGACATATGCACTGTTCATGCATTCATTCAGAAAACAAGAAGCATTGTCACCACATCAATATAATTAAAATAAGTTGAAGGATAAATTCGAAACTCATGTACTTCTTGTCCTTTTGAATTAAAACAGTTTTCATTTAAGAGAGGTGATGGATTCATAGGACATTCATAACTTTAAGACAAAGTTACTAAATACTAATGATCATGTAATAAGACACAAACATGGATAAGCACTTAACATAAAGAAAACAAAAAACAGAGAATGTAAGAACAAGGAATGAGTCTACCTTAGTGATGGTGGCGTTTTCTCGTTGAGGAACCAATGATGTCCTTGAGTTCTTCTATGTCTCTTCCTTGTCTTTGTTGCTCCTCCCTCATTGCTTTTTGATCTTCTCTAATTTCATGAAGGATGATGGAGTGCTCTTGATGTTCCACCCTTAATTGTCCCATGTTGGAACTTAATTCTCCTAGGGAGGTGTTGATTTTCTCCCAAAAATTCTGTGGAGGAAAGTGCATCCCTTGAGGTATCTCAGGGATTTCTTGATGGTGAGCTTCCTCATGCGTTTCTTGAGCTCCATGAGTGGGATCTCTTGTTTGCTTCATCCTTTTCTTAGTGATGGGCTTCTCTTCCTCAATGGGAATTTCTCCTTCTATGAAAGCTCCTGCTGAGTAACATAGATGGAAATAAGATGAGAGAAAGCTAGCCTTGCCAAGGGGGAGGGCTTTTCGGCTATTTTGTAGAGTTCAAGGGAGATGACTTCATGAACTTCTACTTTCTCTCCAATCATGATGCTATGGATCATGATGGCCCGATCCACAATAACTTCAGATCGGTTGCTAGTGGGGATGATGGAGCGTTGGATGAACTCCAACCATCCTCTAGCTACAGGCTTAAGGTCCAGTCTTCTCAGTTGAACCGGTTTGCCTTTTGAGTCAATCTTCCATTGAGCTCCTTCCACACATATGTCCATGAGGACTTGGTCCAACCTTTGATCAAAGTTGACCCTTCTAGTGTAGGGGCGTGCATCTCCTTGCATCATAGGCAAGTTGAACGCCAACCTCACATTTTTCGGACTAAAATCTAAGTATTCCCCCCGAACCATTGTAATATAATTCTTTGGATTCGGGTTCTTACTTTGATCATGGTTCTTAGTGATCCATGCATTGGCATAGAACTCTTGAACCATTAGGATGCCGACTTGTTGGATGGGGTTTGTTAGAACTTCCCAACCTCTTCTTTGGATTTCATGTCGGATCTACGGATACTCATTTCTCTTGAGCTTGAAAGGGACCTCGGGGATCACCTTCTTCTTGGCCACAACATCATAGAAGTGGTCTTGATGGGCATTGGAGATGAATCTTTCCATCTCCCATGACTCGGAGGAGGAAGCTTTTGTCTTCCTTTTCCCTTTTCTAGAGGATTATCCGGTCTTAGGTGCCATCAATGGTAATGGAAAAACAAAAAGCTTATGCTTTTACCACACCAAACTTAGAATATTGCTCGCCCTCGAGCAAGAGAAGAAAGAATAGATGAAGAAGAAGAAGAAAATATGGAGGAGAGGAGGGAGAGGTGTATTCGGCCAAGAAGGGGAAGAGAGGGTTGTGTTGTGTGAAAATGAGGAAGAATGGGAGGCTTTATATAGGGAGGGGAGGGGGTTTAGTTTCGGCCATATAGGGTGGGTTTGGGTGGGAAATTGATTTTGAATTTTGAAGGTAGGTGGAGTTTATGAGGTAGGTTGATGGGGAAGAGTGGATGGATGTGAGTGGTGAAGTAGTGATAGAGAAGAGAGATTGAGGTGATTGGTGAAGAGTTTTGGGGAAGAGTGTTTATTGGGAAGAGAGGATGAACATTGAGAAGAGGGAAGAGAGTGAGTGGAGGTAGGTGGGGATCCTGTGGGGTCCACAGATGTTGAGTTGATCCTATGGGGTCCACAGATCCTGAGGTGTCAAGGATTTGCATCCCTGCACCCATTAGGCATGTGTAATGCCTTTGCATGCAATTCTGGCGTTTAAACGCCGAAATGATGCTTGTTCTGGGCGTTCAGCGCCCAGATACAGCATATTTCTGGCGTTCAGCGCCAGCTTTCCTCACTATGCATTTCTGGCGTCTGAACGCCAGGATGCTGCTTATTTCTGGCGTTTAACGCCAGATCCATGCTCTGTTCTGGCGTTGAACGCCAGCCAGATGCTCCTTACTGGCGTTTAAACGCCAGTAAGATCCTCCTCCAGGGTGTGATTTTTCTTTTGCTGTTTTTGATTCTGTTTTTAATGTTTTGATTTATTTTGTGACTCCACATGATTATGAACCTAATAAAACATGAAATAACAATAAAAATAAATTAAAATTAGATAAATAAAAATTGGGTTGCCTCCCAACAAGCGCTTCTTTAATGTCAATAGCTTGACAGTGGGCTCTCATGGAGCCTCACAGATGTTCAAAGCATTGTTGAGACTCCCCAACACCAAACTTAGAGTTTGGATATGGGAGTTCAACACCAAACTTAGAGTTTGACTGTGGGGGCTCTGGTTGACTCTGCAGTGAGAGAAGCTTACTGTGCCTCTTTTTCCATGTTTACAGAAGGGTAACCTTGAGTTTTAAACACAAGGGAGTCCTTATTTAATTGAAGGACTAGTTCACCTCTGTCAACATCAATCACAGCTCTTGCTGTGGCTAGGAAGGGTCTTCCAAGGATGATGGATTCATCCTCATCCTTCCCAGTATCTAGGATTATGAAATCAGCAGGGATGTAAAGGCCTTCAACCTTTACTTATATGTCCTCTACTTGTCCATAAGCCTGTTTTCTGGAATTGTCTGCCATCTCTAATGAGATTTTAGCAGCTTGTACCTCAAAGACTCCCAGTTTCTCCATTACAGAGAGTGGCATGAGGTTTATTCCTGACCCAAGGTCACATAGAGCCTTCTCAAAGGTCATGGTGCCTATGGTACAAGGTATTAGGAACTTTCCAGGATCCTGTTTCTTCTAAGGCAATCTCAGTTGATCCAATGCATTTAGTTCATTGGTGAACAGGGGAGGTTGATAAACTACTATTTTATGGTTTATCTTGTGCTTAATTGAGTGGATTTTATTAACTCTTTACCCACTTATTCATACTATTTGCATGGTTTTACATTTACCTTCCTAATTATATGCTTTGATTGAAAACATGCTTCTTTGGACTTATAATTGCTTATTATTAATCCTCTCTTATTACCATTAGATGCCTTGATATGTGTGTTAAGTGTTTTCAGATATTATAAGGCAGGAATGGCTTGGAGGATGGAAAGAAAGCATGCAAAAGTGGAAGGAATGCAAGAAGTTGGAGAAATTGCTAAGCTATCCAGCCTGACCTCTCTGCACTCAAACGGCTATAACTTTAGCTACAGAGGTCCAAACGACGCGGTTCTAGTTGCGTTGGAAAGCTAATGTCCGGGGCTTCGATTTGATATATAATACGATACAGTTTCCTTGACGCTAGGCAACGCGATCGTGTGATCCATGCGACCGCATCACAATGACGGAAATCCAGCATGGCAAAATTCGAACCCAGCGAATTCTGGACTGTTTTTGACCCAGTTTGCGGCCCAGAAAACACAGATTAGAGACTATAAAGTGGGGAAATGCATCCATTCATAAGAGGCTCTCACATTCACAATTTTAGGAGTAGATGTAGTTTTTAGAGAGAGAGGTTCTCTCCTCTCTCTTAGGATTAGGATTTAGGACTTCTCTTAGTTTTAGGAGTGATTCTCAATCCCAGGTTCTTTATTTTATTTATTTTTCCATGCATGTCTATGTCAGATTTAAGTTCTTTTGTTAATGCAATTTGAGGTATTTCAGTTTAATATTGCTTTCTTTTATTTACATGATTACTGCTTCCCATCTGAAGACATTTTTATTCCAGTAGATTTACTTTTTCCCTTTTGGTTTTGGTTAAGAAATCAGTAACTCAGGAGTTATCCAACTTAATAGCATAATTGTTAATTGTTATCTTTGCTAATTGAACTGAGCTTCAATAATCCCAATCTTTTCTTAGGAATTAACTAGGATTTGAAGATCAAACTAATTAATCACTTGACTGATAAGGATAACTTGGTCTGGACTTCCAATTTCTAATACCTTGCCAAGAGCTTATTTTTATTATTATTATTTTATTTCCTCTACCATTTACTATTGCTGCTTCTTATCTTATACATTAATAGAACTTGTCATATAACATATTCCCACCTTACTTCCTAATAAACCCCAATTTACAATCTCCATAACCAATAATAAGAACACACCTCCCTGCAATTCCTTGAGAAGATGACCCGAGGTTTGAATACTCGGTTATCAATTTCAAAGGGATTTGTTACTTATGACAATCAACACGTTTGTACGAAGGGATTTTTGTCGGTTTAGAGACTATATCTACAACGCGACTGTTTTTATGACATTCTTTACTGGCAAAAAAATCCCGACGTCAAAATGGCGCCGTTGCCGGGGAATTGCAAACGTGTGCCTTATTATTGGTTATTGTAAATATTCTTGACTCATAGCCAACTGTTCTTTGCATTTAATTTTCTTTCTCTTTCCTTCTTTCAGGATGGCCACCAAGAAAGGAAAGGAGAAAGCAACTTCCAGACCACCAGCAAGAAGAGGAACTAAAAGAGCATTAGTGGCAGAGCCTTCTTCAACCGCAGTCAAGCCCTCAACAAAACGAGTCAAGAGGATAATAAAGGTTGACGAAAAGGAGAAAGCCTTTCCAGCAAAGGACGTTGCGTGATTTTCCAATCGCTACTGTGAGCAGATGTTCCCCATCCTGGCAGAAAGGAACTATAACAATGAATACCTTCTTATCCTCCCGCCCAATATTGCCACCTTTGTTGAGCCGCAAATTGAGCGAAGACAATGGGGTTTCCTACGGAAACAGCCAAGGCAGGTCAATCTTTCTTGGGTAGTTGAGTTCTACTCCAACTTCTACATGCCGACCCTGTAGTCTGTTTATGTTCAGCAGAAGCAAGTCCCCATCACAGAAGAAGCCATTCAGCAAGTTCTGAGTCTTCCCCCTATTCCTGCAAGAATGGACGCTTTTCAAGAAGCCACCCTTCAGCGCCAGAGATACCAATTTGACTGGGACTCTGTTCTCGGAGTCATCGATTTACCTGGCAGCCGTTGGATCTACGGATACCACCGTTCCCGCTCTAAGGAAATCTTGGCTTCCGTACTTACCTTGGAGGCTCGCGTATGGGCACAGATCATGTCCCATTACGTCTTTTCGAGCACTCATGAGTCCTCCTTCACTGCAGACATGGCTGTTCTACTATGGTGCATCCTTACAGACCAACCTCTAAATTTTTCAAGACACATCCGGAATGCTATGGAGCATGTACAAATCGCCGGCAACCTACCTTTTCCCGCCTTGGTCTCAGATCTTGTCTCAGCAGCTGGAGTCTCCTACAGAGCTGGGGACACCAAAGCCATGCTTCCACGGGATGATCAATAT
The DNA here is from genome assembly GCF_000816755.2 of Arachis ipaensis. Classification (NCBI taxonomy): domain Eukaryota; kingdom Viridiplantae; phylum Streptophyta; class Magnoliopsida; order Fabales; family Fabaceae; genus Arachis; species Arachis ipaensis. Next base: position 95,232,818 of record NC_029789.2, on the reverse strand, counting down.
ATCCCTCATGGGAAATACCTCAGACTTTCAGTAGCCACTACAAGCCAGCCTACTGAGCCAGTTGAAGATATTCCTTCTTCAACACCACAAGCATCTACAACCGAGAAATTGCTCCAGTAGATACTTGAAAAATTGGATCGGCATGAACTGAAAGCTAAGATGAGAGAGCGCCGTAACGAGCGCCGATTCAAACACCTCAAGGAGCTACTCAAGGGACGCTTCAGAGACTTAGACACCCCGGACTCCACTTTTTTTACCAGTACCGGGAGCCATGATGATCCCGACTATGGAGATACTGCCACCAGCCCCCCCCTGTTCCTGACAGATGGCACCGAGGACGGTGCAAAGCCTTAAGTGTGGGGAGGTCGGTCAGTACCTGACTTCCGGAGGTAAATTCTCTTCTCTGGCACCAATAATTAGGATATTTTAGTTAGATTTTCTTTCTTTTATAGAATAGAATAAACTGCATAGGTTAGAATAGTTGCATGCATGTTCTACTTGATTGAAAAGACAATAAGTTTCTTTTAAAAATCTATCTTTGGAACAAAATTTCACTAATTCTTCAAAATTTTTATGATAAATCTGCTTAAGTTGTATTTGGAACATGATGTTTGAGCTAAAGAACACACAACCTGTGAAAGATTTGAGCCTTTATGTATGGTTACACTATTTAACCATAAGCATTTTATTCTTGTGTGTTTACTTCTCTATGATTGTAGTCTATATTTTGTTTTATCTTATATGTCCAGTATTTATTATATTTACATGCTTGCACATGATTGAGGCCATTATTTGTTTAAACTCACTTATCCAAATCAAGCCTACCCTTCTCAATTACCTTTGTTAACCACTTTGAGCCTTTAATTCCCATTTGTTCGATATTTTACCACATTACTAACCTTAAGCCGAAAAAACAATTATATATCCCAAATTGAATCTTTGGTTAGCTTAAGATAGAATTGTGTGTGCTAGTTAAGTATGGGAAATTGTGGAAATAAAAGTTGTTGAGGGAATGTGTCATGAAAATTTAAAGGGGATTTGGATACCTACTCATGTGAAGATATGAGAATGAAAAATCTATGTGCATTGATAAGCTTTATTTATAATCAAAAAAAAAAAAAATATTTTTTATATAAATAAATGTTTTATTGTATGATGATAGAATTAGTGGAATTTGATTTGTAACTGTTTTGAAGGGCTTATTTACTTTTGATCAAGTGGACAATAATCATATAGTTGCATTTATTTATATACGTAGGATTGCATTGCATTTCAAGAGTTTCTACATGTTCATACTTATTTCCTTGTCTCCTTCAATTTAGCATGAGGACATGCTAATGTTTAAGTGTGGGGAGGTTGATAAACCACTATTTTATGGTTTATATTGTGTGGTTTTGTCATGATCCTTGCCCACTTATTCATCAATTTAGCATGCATTTAGATTTTCTTCCTAAATTCAGTACATGTTTGAAAATTGCTTCCTAGAGACTTTAATTATTTACTTTTAATTCTCCTTTATTCCATTCGATGCCATGATCTGTGTGTCAAGTGTTTCAGGCCTTATAGGGCATGAATAAGATGGAGATTGGAGAGGAAGCTCGCAAAAATGGAAGGAACACAAGAATTTGAGGAGATAACCAGCGAGAAGTGACGCGGTCGCATGGCTCACGCGACCGCGCGAAGGAGTACAAATCGCAGTGACGCGGCCGCATGGCTTGCGCGGCCGCGCGGATTGGAAAGCGCAAGCGACGCGGTAGCGTGGACGACGCGAACGCGTGGAGAGGAAGAAGTGCAAGCGACGCGTCCGCATGGACGACGCGATCGCGTGACATGTGCGATCTGCATAATCTGCAGAATTCGGTGGGGGCGATTTTGGACCTTATTTCGGCCCAATTTTTGGCTCGGAACAGCAGACTAGAGTCAGAGAATATGCAGAAACAACACACACATTCATTCAGTAGTTTTAGATCCAGTTTTTTTCACTCTCTTAGGTTTTTCTCTCTAGTTTTTTGGATTTTAATTTTCAATTGATCTTAGCATTGGAACATTGAGAAGAGTTATTTCCACATCAAGACTTCATCACTCTAGTTTGTTCTCTTAACTTGGTTTTATTCTTCCATGTTCTTTGTTATGTTCAATTTTTTTAATTCCAATTTACTTAGCTCAACTTCTTGGAACATCTGATTAATAAAACAGCACACTTTTCTGCAACTCGTTGGGAGACGACCTGGGACTTAAAACTCCAAGTAATTTTAATTTAAACTCTCTGTGACATATTTCTAAATTGATAGGCAGATTTTCGGTGAGTTAAGAACTATACTTGCAACGTAACCATTTTAATAAATTTTTAATTCACCAGCTTCTGCTTCCCATCAGAGGTTCATCTCCCCAAGTCTCATTACCAAATAAATTGGCATTCAGCTTCATGATTGCACCAAGGAACTTGGCAACTTGTTCTTCAGTGACATCCTCATTCTCTTCAGAAGAAGAATCCTCATCAGAACTCATGAATGGCATAAGGAGGTTTAATGGAATCTCTATGGTCTCTAGATGAGCCTCAGAGTCCTTTGGTTCCTCAAAGGGATACTCCTTATTGATCATTGGACGTCCCAGGAGGTCTTCCTCCTTGGGATTCACGTCCTCCCCTTCTTCTCTAGGTTCGGCCGTGTTGACTATGTCAATGGCCTTGCACTCTCCTTTTGGATTTTCTTCTGTATTGCTTGGGAGAGCACTAGGAGGGGTTTTAGTGATTTTCTTACTCAGCTGTCCCACTTGTGCCTCCAAATTTCTAATAGAGGACCTTGTTTCTTTCATGAAACTCACAGTGGCCTTAGATCAGAGACTAAGTTTGCTAAATTAGAGGAGAAGAAAGAACTTGGCTAAGAAAGCCTTGACCAGCTTATCCCAAGAGTTCAGGCTATCTTTAGGTTGAGAATCTAACCATATTCTAGCTCTGTCTCTTACAGCAAACGGAAAAATCATGAGCCTGTAGACTTCAGGATCTACTCCATTAGTCTTAGTAGTGTCACATTGATGAGCGGATAGTTTATACGCTTTTTGGCGTTGTTTTTAGTATGTTTTTAGTAGAATCTAGTTACTTTTAGGGATGTTTTCATTAGTTTTTATGTTAAATTCACATTTCTGGACTTTACTATGAATTTGTGTGTTTTTCTGTGATTTCAGGTATTTTCTGGCTGAAATTGAGGGACTTGAGCAAAAATCAGATTCAGAGGTTGAAGAAGGACTGCTGATGCTGTTGGATTCTGACCTCCCTGCACTCAAAATGGATTTTCTGGAGCTACAGAACTCAAAATGGCGCGCTTCCAATTGCATTGGAACGTAGACATCCAGGGCATTCCAGCAATATATAATAGTTTATACTTTGCCCAAGTTTAGATGACGCAAACTGGCGTTCAACGCCAGCTCTCTGCCCAATTCTGGCGTCCAGCGCCAGAAACAAGTTGCAAAGTGGAGTTTAACACCCAAACTGGCACAAAAGCTGGCGTTCAACTCCAAGAATGACCTCTCCACGTGTAGACTTCAAGCTCAGCCCAAGCACACACCAAGTGGGCCCCGGAAGTGGATTTATGCATCAATTACTTACTTCTGTAAACCCTAGTGACTAGTTTATTATAAATAGAAATTTTTATCATTGTATTCATAGTCTTGGTTATTCCGGTTCCCCTCTGGGGCCGAGACCAATGAACTCCATTATCACTTATGTATTTTCAACGGTAGAGTTTCTGCACTCCATATATTAAGGTGTGGAGCTCTGCTGTTCTTCAAAGATTAATGCAAAGTACTACTGTTTTCTATTCAATTCATCTTATTTCGCTTCTAAGATATTCATTCGCACTTCAACCTGAATGTGATGAACGTGACAATCATCATCATTCCTTATGAACGCGTGCCTGACAACCACTTCTGTTCTACATTAGAATGAATGAGTATCTCTTAGATCTCTTAATCAGAATCTTCGTGGTATCAGCTAGATTGATGGCGGCATTCATGAGAGTCCGGAAAGTCTAAACCTTGTCCGTGGTATTCCGAGTAGGACTCTGGAATTGAATAACTGTGACGTATTACTTGGACGACCCAGTGCACTTGCTGGTTAGTTATGCGAAGTTGTGAAGATATGTTTAGACCATGGTTCTGTGCATCCGTTTTTTTGGTGCCATCGCCAGGGAATCAATTTCGAACAATAATTCACAACCTGAGTAACAATTTCGCATACCAAGTTTTTGGCGCCGTTGCCGGGGATTGTTCGAGTTTTCGGCAAGCTTTTGGTCTGGTAACATCAGTGCCAAGTTTGATCTGGCAACAACACCAAGTTTTTGGCGCCGTTGCCGGGGATTGTTTGAGTTTGGACAACTGACGGTTCATCTTGTTGCTCAGATTGGGTAACTTTCTTTTCGTTTTCTTTTCAAAAAAGTTTTCAAAAAAATTTTTCAAAAAAATCTTTCAAAAATTTCTCCTTTGTTTTCGAAAAAAAAATTTAAAAATGTTTTCAAAAAAAATTTTTTTCTTCGGAATTTTTAAGAATGAATTCTAGTGTTTCATAAAGCATGTTGAAGCCTGGCTGGCTGTAAAGCCATGCCTGTAGGGCATGTTAGGCGTGTCATGTCTGAGTTACATACTAAAGCTTGGCTGGCTATTAAGCCATGCCTGACCCTTTGATTGGAGCTTTAGACTAAAGAGCATAAGATTCCTGGAATTCATATTAAAAATTTTGGAACCCTTATTTTTCTTTTTCAAAATGATTTTCGAAAAAATTAAAAAAAAATACAAAAAAATCATAAAATCATAAAAATCAAAAATATTTTTGTGTTTCTTGTTTGAGTCTTGAGTCATGTTATAAGTTTGGTGTCAATTGCATACTCATCTTGCATTCTTTTCGAAAATTTTCATGCATTCATAGTGTTCTTCATGATCTTCAAGTTGTTCTTGGTAAGTCTTCTTGTTTGATCTTTGCATGGTTTGTGTCTTTTCTTGTTTTTCATATGCATTCTTGAATTCTTAGTGTCTAAGCATTAAAGAATTCTAAGTTTGGTGTCTTGCATGTTTTCTTTGCATTAAAATTTTTTCAAAAATATGTTCTTGATGTTCATCATGATCTTCATAGTGTTCTTGGTGTTCATCCTAACATTCATAGCATTCTTGCATGCATTCATTGTTTTGATCTAAAAATTTCATGCATTGCATCATTTTAGTGTTTTTCTCTCTCATCATTAAAAATTCAAAAATCAAAAAAAAAATATCCTTCCCTTTTTCTTCTCATCAAATTCAAAAATTTGAGTTGACTTTTTCAAAAATTTTTAAAATCAAGTTGTTTCTTATGAGCCAAATCAAATTTTCAATTTGAAAATCTTATCTTTTTCAAAATCTTTTTCAAAAATCAAATCTTTTTCATTTTTCTTAGTTATTTTCGAAAATTCTAAAAACATTTTTCAAAAAAAAAATCTTTTTCTATTTTTATCACATAATTTTCGAAAATATCATCATCAATTAATGTTTTGATTCAAAAATTTCAAGTTTGTTACTTGCTTGTTAAGAAAGATTCAAACTTTAAGTTCTAGAATCATATCTTGTGATTTCTTGTGAATCAAGTCATTAATTGTGATTTTAAAAATCAAATCTTTTTGAAAAACTAATTTCTATCATATCTTTTCAAAAATATCTTCTTATCTTACCTTTTTCAAAAAAGTGATTGCAAAATATCTTTTCTAACCTCCTAACTTCTTATCTTTTCAAAATTTGTTTCAACTAACTAACTAACTTTTTGTTTGTTTCTTACCTTTTTCAAAACTACCTAACTAACTCTCTCTCTCTAATTTTCGAAAAAAATCTTCCCTCTTTTTCAAAATTTCTTTTTAATTAGACTAATTATTTTATTTTTTATTTGAATTTTCGAAAAACTACTAACCTTTTTCAAAAACTATTTTCGAAAATCACTAACTCTTTTTCAAAAATTATTTTCAAAAATCCTTCTCCCTCATCTCCTTCTATTTATTTATTCATCTACTAACACTTCTCTTCATCTCACATCTCTGCTCCTATCATCACCTTGGTGTTTGGATTCTTCATTCTTCTTCACCCCTATTCCTTTTCTTCTTCTATTCTTTCCTCCTCAAAAGCTGAGCAAGCTTAGAGCTGATGTTCAAACCTTCAGACAGAAAGAAGGTGAATCCCTCTATGAAGCTTGGGAAAGATACAAGCAGCTGACCAAAAAGTGTCCTTTTGACATGCTTTCAGAATGGACCATCCTGGATATATTCTATGATGTTTTATCTGAGCTATCAAAGATGTCATTGGATACTTCTGTAGGTGGATCCATTCACCTAAAGAAAACTCCTGCAGAAGCTCAAGAACTCATTGACATGGTTGCTAATAACCAGTTCATGTACACTTCTGAGAAGAATCCTGTGAGTAATGGGATGCCTATGAAGAAGGGAGTTCTTGAAATTGATACTCTGAATGCCATATTGGCTCAGAACAAAATATTGACTCAGCAAGTCAATATGATTTCTCAGAGTCTGAATGGAATGCAAGCTGCATCCAACAGTACTCAAGAGGCACCTTCTGAAGAAGAGGCCTATGATCCTGAAAACCCTGCAATAGCAGAGGTAAATTATATAGGTGAACCTTATAATCCATCATGGAGAAATCACCCAAATCTCTCAGGGAAGGATCAAAAGCCTCAACAAGGCTTTAATAATGGTGGAAGAAACATGCTTAGCAATAGCAAGCCTTTTCCATCATCCACTCAGCAACAGACAGAGAATTCTGAGCAGAATCCATCTAGCTTAGCAAATTTAGTCTCTGATCTATCTAAGGCCACTGTGAGTTTCATGAATGAAACAAGGTCTTCCATTAGAAATTTGGAAGCACAAGTGGGTCAGCTGAGTAAAAGAATCACTGAAATCCCTTCTAGTACTCTCCCAAGCAATACAGAAGAGAATCCAAAAGGAGAGTGCAAGACCATTGAATTAATTACCATGGCCGAACCCACAAGAGAGGAGAAGGACGTGAATCCCAAGGAGGAAGACCTCTTGGGACGTCCAGTGATCAATAAGGAGCTTCCCTCTGAGGAACCTAAGGAATCTGAGACTCATCTAGAGACCATAGAGATTCTATTGAACCTTCTTATGCCATTCATGAGCTCTGATGAGTATTCCTCTTCTGAAGAGAATGAGGATGTTACTGAAGAGCAAGCTGCCAAGTTCCTTGGTGCAATCATGAAGCTAAATGCCAAATTATTTGGTATTGAAACTTGCGAAGATGAACCTCCCTTGTTCCCCAATGAACTAAGTGATCTGGATCAACTAACATTGTCTTAGAAGAGACAGGATCTTGGAAAGTTCATAATACCTTGTACCTTAGGCACCATGATCTTTAAGGCTCTGTGTGACCTTGGTTCAGGAATAAACCACATGCCCTCTCTGTAATAGAGAAACTGGGAATCTATGGGGTGCAAGCTGCTAAAATCTCATTAGAGATGGCAGACAACTCAAGAAAACAGGCTTATGGACAAGTAGAGGACGTATTAGTAAAGGTTGAAGGCCTTTACATCCCTACTGATTTCATAGTCATAGATACTGGAAAGGAAGAGGATGAATCCATCATCCTAGGAAGACCTTTCCTAGCCACAACAAGAGCTGTGATTGATTTGGACAAAGGAGAATTGATCCTTCAATTAAATAAGGACAACCTTGTGTTTACAACTCAAGGATCTCTCTCTGCATCCATGGAGAGGAAGCAGAAAAAGCTTCTCTCAAAGCAGAGTCAACCAAAGCCCCCACAGTCAAACTCTAAGTTTGGTGTTGGGAGGTCTCAACAAAACTCTAAGTTTGGTGT
>NC_029789.2:95223672-95224560 GCF_000816755.2 Arachis ipaensis | reverse complement strand
CTCTCCCTTGGCAAGGCTAGCTTTTCCTCATCTTATCTGCCATCTATGTTACTCAGCTGGAGCTTCCATAGAAGGAGACATTCACATTGAGGAAGAGAAGCCTATCACTAAGAAAAAGATGAAGCAAGCAAGAGAGACCATCCATGGAGCTCAAGAGGCGCAGGAAGCTCATCACCCTGAGATCCCGGAGATGCCTCATATGCATTTTCCTCCACAAAACTATTGGGAGCAAATCAACACCTCCCTAGGAGAATTAAGTTCCAACATGGGACAACTAAGGGTGGAACATCAAGAGCACTCCATCATCCTTCATGAAATAAGAGAAGATCAAAAAGCAATGAGGGAGGAGCAACAAAGACAAGGAAGAGACATAGAAGAGCTCAAGGACATCATTGGTTCCTCAAGAAGGAAACGCCACCATCACTAAGGTGGACTCATTCCTTGTTCTTACTTTCTCTGTTTTTCATTTTCTCTATGTCAAGTGCTTATCTATGTTTGTGTCTTCATTACATGATCATTAGTAGTTAGTAACTTTGTCTTAAAGTTATGAATGTCCTATGAATCCATCACCTCTCTTAATTGAAAAATGTTTTAATTCAAAAGAACAAGAAGTACATAAGTTTTGAATTTATCCTTGAACTTAGTTTAATTATATTGATGTGGTGACAATGCTTTTTGTTTTCTGAATGTATGCTTGAACAGTGCATATGTCTTTTGAAGTTGTTGTTTAAGAATGTTAAATATGTTGGCTCTTGAAAGAATGATGACTAGAAGACATGTTATTTGATAATCTGAAAAATCATAAAAATGATTCTTGAAGCAAGAAAAAGCAGCAAAGAACAAAGCTTGCAGAAAAAAAAATAGGCGAAAAAAAATAGAAAGGAAAAA
>NC_029789.2:95197159-95202539 GCF_000816755.2 Arachis ipaensis | reverse complement strand
TAACCCTTAAAACCAAAAGGCAAGGGCAAATAAAAAGGATCCAAGGCTTTGAGCATCAGTGGATAGGAGGGCCTAAAGGAATAAAATCCTGGTCTAAGCGGCTAAACCAAGTTGTCCCTAACCATGTGCTTGTGGCGTGAAGGTGTTAATTGAAAACTTGAGACTGAGCGGTTAAAGTCAATGTCCAAAGCAAAAATAGAGTGTGATTAAGAACCCTGGACACCTCTACTTGGGGACTTTAGCAAAGCTGAGTAACAATCTGAAAAGGTTCACCCAATTATGTGTCTGTGGCATTTATGTATCCGGTGGTAATACTGGAAAACAAAGTGCTTAGGGCCACGGCCAAGACTCATAAAATAGCTGTGTTCAAGAATCATCATACTGAACTAGGAGAATCAATAACACTATCTGAACTCTGAGTTCCTATAGATGCCAATCATTCTGGACCTCAATGGATAAAGTGAGATGCCAGAACTATTCAAGAGGCAAAAAGCTATAAGTCCCGCTCATTTGATTGGAGCTATGTTTCATTGATAGTTTGGAATTTATAGTATATTCTCTTCTTTTTATCCTATTTGATTTTCAGTTACTTGGGGACAAGCAACAATTTAAGTTTGGTGTTGTGATGAGCGGATAATTTATACGCTTTTTGGCGTTATTTTTAGTATGTTTTTAGTAGAATCTAGTTACTTTTAGGGATGTTTTCATTAGTTTTTATGTTAAATTCACATTTCTGGACTTTACTATGAATTTGTGTGTTTTTCTGTGATTTCAGGTATTTTCTGGCTGAAATTGAGGGACTTGAGCAAAAATCAGATTCAGAGGTTGAAGAAGGACTGCTGATGCTGTTGGATTCTGATCTCCCTGCACTCAAAATGGATTTTCGGGAGCTACAGAACTCCAAATGGAGCGCTTCCAATTGCATTGGAAAGTAGACATCCAGGGCTTTCCAGAAATATATAATAGTCCATACTTCGCCTAAGTTTAAATGACGCAAACTGGCGTTCAACGCCAGCTCTCTGCCCAATTCTGGCGTCCAGCGCCAGAAACAAGTTGCAAAGTGGAGTTCAATGCCCAAACTGGCACAAAAGCTGGAGTTCAACTCCAAGAATGACATCTTCACGTGTATACTTCAAGCTCAGCCCAAGCACACACCAAGTGGGCCCCAGAAGTGGATTTATGCATCAATTACTTACTTCTGTAAACCCTAGTGACTAGTTTATTATAAATAGAAATTTTTATCATTGTATTCATAGTCTTGGTTATTCCGGTTCCCCTCTGGGGCTGACACCGTTGAACTCCATTATCACTTATGTATTTTCAATGGTAGAGTTTCTGCACTCCATAGATTAAGGTGTGGAGCTCTGCTGTTCCTCAAAGATTAATGCAAAGTACTACTGTTTTCTATTCAATTCATCTTATTTCGCCTCTAAGATATTCATTCACACTTCAACCTGAATGTGATGAACGTGACAATCATCATCATTCCCTATGAACGCGTGCCTGACAACCACTTCCATTCTACATTAGATTGAATGAGTATCTCTTAGATCTCTTAATCAGAATCTTCGTGGTATCAACTAGATTGATGGCGGCATTCATGAGAGTCCGGAAAGTCTAAACCTTGTCCGTGGTATTCCGAGTTGGACTCTGGGATTGAATGACTGTGACGAACTCCAAACTCGCGAGTGCTGGGCGTAGTGACAGACGCAAAAGGATAGTAAATTCTATTCCAGTATGATCGAGAACCTCCAAGATGATTAGCCATGCAGTGACAGCGCATCGGACCATTTTCACAGAGAGGAATAGGATGCAACCAACGACAAGGGTAATGCCTCCAGACGATTAGCCGTGCTGTGACAGAGCATTTGTACCATTTTCCCTAGAGGATTGAAAGTAGCCATTGGCACCGGTGACATCCTTACACAAAGCCAGCCATAGAAAGGAGTAAGACTGATTGGATGAAGGCAGCAGGAAAGCAGATGTTCAGAGGAATGAATGCATCTCCATACGCTTATCTGAAATTCTCACCAATGATTTACATAAGTATTTCTATCCTTATTTTAGTATTAATTTCAAAAACTCCATAACTATTTTATATCCGCCTGACTGAGATTTACAAGGTGACCATAGCTTGCTTCATACCAACAATCTCCGTGGGATCGACCCTTACTCACGTAAGGTTTATTACTTGGACGACCCAGTGCACTTGCTGGTTAGTTATGCGAAGTTGTGAAGATATGTTTAGACCATGGTTCTATGTATCCATTTTTTTGGTGCCATCGCCAGGGAATCAATTTCGAACAATAATTCACAACCTGAGTAACAATTTCGCATACCACTCATATCTGCAAGAATTCAGTTAAGAACTGAAAAGGATCTTCAGATGGAAGTCCATGAAACTTGCAGTTTTGTTGCATTAGAGAAACTAATTGAGGTTTCAGCTCAAAATTGTTTGTTCCAATGGTAGGGATGGAGATGCTTCTTCCATGTAAATTGGAATTAGGTGCAGTAAAGTCACCAAGCATCCTCCTTGCATTATTATTATTTTTGGCTGCCATCTCCTCTTCCTGTTCGAAAATTTCTGTAAGGTTATCTCTGGATTGTTGTATTTTAGCTTCTCTTAGTTTCCTCTTCAGAGTCCTTTCAGGTTCAGGGTCTGCTTCAACAAGAATGTTCTTATCCTTGCTCCTGCTCATATGAAAAAGAGGGAACAGAAAAATAATAATAATAGGGATCCTTTTTACACAGGTATAGAGGTTCCCCTGTGTGAGTAGAAGAAGAAAAGAATGTAATGTAAAGAAGGGAGAAGAGAAAATTCGAACACAGATGGCAGAGGGAGTTCGAATTTGGGTGAGATGAAGTGTTAGTAGATGAATAAATAAATAGAAGGAGATGAGAGAGAAGGAAGATTTTTGAAAATAAAATTTTGAAAAGGGGTTAGTGATTTTCGAAAATTAGGAATGAAATCAAATTAAAATTAAAAATTGTAACAATTAGTTAATTAAAAAGAATTTTTGAAAAAGAGGGAAGAGATTTTCGAAAATTAGAGAGAGAGAGTTAGTTAGGTAGTTTTGAAAAAGATAAGAAACAAACAAAAAGTCAATTAGTTAGTTGAAAAAGACTTGAAAATCAATTTTGAAAAGATAAGAAGATAAGAAGTTAGAAAAGATATTTGAAAATCAAATTTTTGAAAAAGATAAGATTTTAAAAAAAAGATATGATAGGAAGATATGATTAGAATTAGTTTTGAAAAATATTTGATTTTTAAAATCATAATTAATGACTTGACTCACAAGAAATCACAAGATATGATTCTAGAACTTAAAGTTTGAATCTTTCTTAACAAGTAAGTAACAAACTTGAAATTTTTGAATCAAAACATTAATTGTTGAAGATATTTTCGAAAATATGATATAAAATTAAGAAAAATATTTTTGAAAAATATTTTTTTAAAATTTTCGAAAAATAAGAAAAATGAAAAAGATTTGATTTTTGAAAAAGATTTTGAAAAAGATAAGATTTTTAAATTGAAAATTTGATTTGACTCATAAGAAACAACTAAATTTTTAAAAATTTTTGAAAAAGTCAACTCAAATTTTTGAATTTTATGAGAGAAAAAAGGAAAGATATTTTTTTTATTTTTTGAATTTTTAATGATGAAAGAGAAAAACAAAAAAAATGACTCACAACATGAAAATTATGAATCAAAACACATGATGCATGCAAGAATGCTATGAATGTCAAGATGAACACCAAGAACACTTTGAAGGTCATGATGAACATCAAGAACATATTTTTGAAAAATTTTCAATGCAAAGAAAACATGCAAGACACCAAACTTAGAAATCTTTCATGTTCAGACACTATGAAGGAAAAAAATGCACATGAAAAACAAGAAAAGACACAAAACAAAAAAAAACATCAAGATCAAATAAGAAGACTTACCAAGAACAACTTAAAGATCATGAAGAACACTATGAATGCATGATTTTTTCGAAAAATACAAGATGAACATGCAATTGACACCAAACTTAAAATTTGACTCAAGACTCAAACAAGAAACACAAAATATTTTTGGTTTTTATGATTTTCTAATTTTTTTTTCGGTATTTTTTGAAAATTAATTTGAAAAAGAAAAATAAGGATTCCAAAATTTTTAATATGAATTCCAGGAATCTTGCATTCTTAGTCTAAAGCTTCAGTCCAGGAATTAGACATGGCTCACTAGCCAGCCAAGCTTTCAGTGAAAGCTCCGGTCCAAAATACTAGACATGGCCAATGGCCAGCCAAGCTTCAGCACGTAACTCAGATATACTACTCATTAATTATCAAATTAACTTGCCTCTATGAAGATGGTTTGGAAGCCTCAGTCCAAAAGGATTTAGACATGGCTTTACAGCCAGCCAGGCTTCAACATGCTTCATGAAACACTAGAATTCATTCTTAAAAATTCTGAAGAACATAAATAAAAAAATTTTTTTTTTAAAAATAAAGGAGAAATTTTTGAAAGATTTTTGAAAACTTTTTGAAAAGAAAATTACCTAATCTGAGCAACAAGATGAACCGTCAGTTGTCCAAACTAAAAACAATCCCCGGCAACGGCGCGAAAAACTTGGTGCACGAAATTGTGATCCCTGGTAATGGCTCCAAAAACTTGGTGCTCTAATCTTAATTTATGATTTGTCACAACTTCGATAAAACTAACCAGCAAGTGCACTGGGTCGTCCAAGTAATAAAACCTTACGTGAGTAAGGGTCGATCCCACGGAGATTGTCGGTATGAAGCAAGCTATGGTCACCTTGTAAATCTCAGTCAGGCGGATATCAAATGGTTATGGAGTTTTCGAAAATAAATAATAAAAATAGAAAGTAAAGATAGAAACACTTATGTAATTCATTGGTGGGAATTTCAGATAAGCGTATAGAGATACTTTCGTTCTTCTGAACTTCTGCATTCCTATTGTCTTCATCCAATCAGTCCTACTCCTTTCCATGGCAAGCTTTATGTAAGGGCATCACCGTTGTCAATGGTTACATCCCATCCTCTTGTGAAAAAGGTCCAAATGCTCTGTCACAGCACGGCTAATCATCTGAGGTTCTCGATCATACTGGAATAGGATTCACCCTCCTTTTGTGTCTGTCACTATGCCCAGCACTCGCGAGTTTAAAGTTCGTCATAGTCATTCAATCCCTGAATCTTACTCGGAATACCACAGACAAGGTTTAGACTTTCCGGACTCTCATGAATGCCGCCATCAATCTAGCTTACACCACGAAGATTCTGATTAAGAGATCCAAGAGATATTCATTCAATCTAAGGTGGAACGAAAGTGATGGTCAGGCACGCGTTCGTGGGGGAATGATGATGATTGTCACGT
>NC_029789.2:95180156-95193325 GCF_000816755.2 Arachis ipaensis | reverse complement strand
ATCCTACTCGGAATACCACAGACAAGGTTTATACTTTTTGGACTCTCATGAATGCCGCCATCAATCTAGCTTACACCACGAAGATTCTGATTAAGAGATATTCATTCTATTCATTCAATCTAAGGTGGAACGAAAGTGATGGTCAGGCACGCGTTCGTGGGGGAATGATGATGATTGTCACGTTCATGTTGGAGTACTTCATCATGTTCTTGGGTGCGAATGAATATCTTAGAAGCGGAATAAGTTGAATTGAATAAAAATCAGTAGTACTTTGCATTAATTCATGAGGAACAGCAGAGCTCCACACCTTAATCTATGGAGTGTAGAAACTCTACCGTTGAAAATACATAAGTGATGAAGGTTCAGGCATGGCCGAGAGGCCAGCCCCCAAACGTGATCAATATGATTCAAAGATGAACTAAAAATCATAAGATGTCTAATACAATAGTAAAAAGTCCTATTTATACTAAACTAGTTACTAGGGTTTATAGAAGTAAGTAATTAACGCATAAATCCACTTCCGGGGCCCACTTGGTGTGTGCTTGGGCTGAGCTTGAAGTTTACACGTGCAGAGGCTTCTTCTGGAGTTGAACGCCAAGTTGTAACGTGTTTTTGGCGTTCAACTCTGGTTCGTGACGTGTTTCTGGCGTTTAACTCCAGACTGCAGTGTAGAACTGGCGTTCATAGCCCTTTTGCGTCGTCTAAACTCGGCCAAAGTATGGACTATTATATATTGGTGGAAAGCCCTGGATGTCTACTTTTCAACGCAATTGGAAGCGCGCCATTTTTAGTTCTGTAGCTCCAGAAAATCCACTTTGAGTGCAGGGAGGTCAGAATCCAACAGCATCAGCAGTCCTTCTTCAACCTCTGAATATGATTTTTGCTCAAGTCCCTCAATTTCAGCGAGAAAATACCTGAAATCACAGAAAAACACACAAACTCATAGTAAAGTCCAGAAATGTGAATTTAACATAAAAACTAATAAAAACATCCCTAAAAGTAACTAGATCCTACTAAAAACATACTAAAAACAATGCCAAAAAGCGTATAAATTATCCGCTCATCAGCACTTCTTTCATAAATTTGGCATATAATGGCATCTGTTCAAGTGCTTCTAAGAAAGGAATATTGATGCTGAGTGTCTTGAATATGTCCAGGAACTTTGAGTATTGCTTATCCTCGTTTTCTTTTTTGAACCTCTGAGGGTACGGAAGTTTGGGACATCTGGCTTCACCCCTTCCTTCTTCTCTTGTAGCTGTATTTCAAGGATGTTCTTATCTCTCTTTGAGCTTTTTGCAGTCTTGGTCTTTCTCTCCTCTTCACTCCTCTCTTCTGTCTCTTCTTGTGGAACTTCTCTGTTGTGTTCTTCTTGATTGATGGCTTCCTTCTCCCTAGTCTTCTCACTTCCCACTATGATTGCTTTGCACTCCTCCCACTTTGTAGCTTTTCCTTTGTCCCTTGGGTGGTCTTGAGTGGCACTAGGGGATGCACTTGATTGCTTCTCACCAATTTCTGCGATTCGTTTAGCCATTTGTTCCATATGCCTCTCAAGATTTCTGATTGAAGCTTCTTAGTTTTTGATTGAAGTCTCTTGGTTTTTACTTGTTGCTTGATCCTTTCGTGCTACTTCCTGATCTTGTCTTGCCATCTCTTGATTTTTCATGAGTTTCTCCATCATTATCTCTAGACTAGAGATTCTTTGGGAGTCTGGATTTGGTTGTGGTTGTGTAAAGTGAGATGGTTGTTGCTGGAAGTTGTTTGAACTATTTGTGGGGTTATTTTGTGGGTAGAATGTGGATGATGGTTGTTTTGGTTAGTGACTGAATTATTGGATGGATAATAGTTGGAATTTGGGTGGTTGTTTTGGGGTTTTCTATATGGATTGTGGTTAGTGTTTTGCTGGTTGTTGTGGTTTGTATTTTTCCAACTGTTTTGGGTTGAATTCCTTTGCCATGGCTGTTGAGTCTAAGTGTGATTGTCTCCCCATTTGAAGTTGGGGTGATTCTTCCAGGAGGGGTTGTAAGTGTCACCATAAACTTCACTTGATCCAAAACCTTGGTTGTGCCCATATTGAATTTGCTCTTGCTGTTGATCCTCTTGATTTTCTTCATTCTGCCCCCAAGGAGTTTATGGTTGGCTTGTATTTACTGCTGCAACTTGGAGGCTATCAATCTTTTTAGCCATCTGCTCAAATTGTTGTTGAATCTGCTGCTGCATTATCTTGTTTTGAGCTAGGATGGTGTCCACTCCTTCCAATTCTAGTACTCCTTTTCTTTGTGATGGTTGGCGTTGTCTTTGATGAGCAAAGAAGTATTGATTGTTTGCCACTATATCAATGAGATTTTGGGCCTCCTCTGCAGTTTTCATGAGTTGCAAAGAGCCTCCAGCTGAGTGATCCAGAGCCTCTTGAGATTTTAATGTCAGTCCTTGATAGAAGTTTTGGAGTTTATCCCATTCATTAAACATCTCTGGTGGAAACTTCCTGAGTAAAGCTTTGTATCTCTCCCATGCTTCATACAATGACTCTCCATCCATCTGAGTAAATGTTTGGATCTCTGTTTTGAGCCTGATGATCCTTTGAGGAGGATAAAACTTGGCTAAGAACTTGCTCACTAGATCCTCCCAATTGTTGATGCTTTCTCTTGGAAATGACTCCAACCATTGAGTAGCTTTGTCCCTCAGGGAAAATGGAAACAGCAACAATTTGTAACTGGCAGGATGCACACCATTGGTCTTCACTGTGTCACATATCCTCAGGAAGGTGGATAGGTGCTGGTTTGGATCTTCCAAGGGGCCTCCTCCATAAGAACAGTTGTTCTGCACCAAGGTGATGAGTTGGGGCTTTAATTCAAAGTTATTTGTATCGATATTTGGGGTAAGGATGCTACTCCCACAATGCCTTGGATTAGCAAATGTATATGAAGCCAATACTCTCCTTTGGGGCTGACCATTGTCGTTGGCCACTCCAACTTGTGGATTTGTTGGATTTTCCTCCATTTCTTGGTTCTCTTCTCAACCTCCAAAGTGTTTTAGGATCAAAAGGTGTGGATTCATCGCTTCTTCCTCCTGACATAAACACAGAACCAGGAACCAAAATTAAACACTCTATTGCTAGAGTGAAGTTAGTGTTAGCTTAAACAAAAATTCAAACAGTTAGTATGCTTAGTAAAAAGAAAAAGAAAAAATGCTTAATCTAGACCACCACCTTACTTAATCATTGTCAATCTAATCAATCCCTGGCAACGGCGCCAAAAACTTGATGTGTGGAAAACGATCCAACACAAAACTCACCGGCAAATGTACCGGGTTGCATCAAGTAATAATAACTCACGTGAGTGAGGTCGATCCCACAAGGATTGAAGGATTGAGCAATTTTGGTTTAGTGGTTGATTTAGTCAAGCGAACAAGAGTTGAGTTGAGTGATTTGTATCCAACAGAAACTAAATTGCATGAAATTTAAAGGGAGAGGGATAATTGACAAGAATTTAAAGTGTAGAGAAATTAAAGAAGCTGAATTTTAAAGTGCAAGAAATATAAATTGCAGAAACTTAGATTGCAAGAAATGTAAATGACTGAAGCTTAAAGTGCAAGAAATGTAAATTGCTTGAATTGTAAAAGAAATTGGGAATTGGGATTGCAGAAATTAAACAAGAGAAAAGTAAATTGTAACAATCAAGAAAGTAAAAGATGAATTGAATTGAAGTAGATCTCAAACAAGAAAGTAAATTGGCTTGAAAAAGCCTTAGCAGATGAACAGAAAGGAAATTCCAGATCTCAGGGGTCAAGAGACAAGAAAACTAAGTCTAGATCTCACTACCTTCCTTGATCCAATTCAGAAATCAATTTTAAATCTCAATTCTCCAATGGTGCAGTGAAAGAAACAAAGAGAGATCTTAAGGTGAGATTGAGACAAAATTTCCTCAATTTTCAACAACCAAAACTAAAGTAAAGCTTTGCAGTAAAGAAAACAAGAAATCTAAAGAGGAAGAGAATTCAATTCTCCTCCCAGATCCAAGATCAAAGTTCTCCAAATTACAATTCCAATTTCTAACAGAAGTGAAAAATTCAAAAGTAAAAGTTGATGTCCTATTCTAAATCAAACTAACTTCTATTTATACACTTTCTTCTAATGGTCTTGAAGCCTTGAATTTGGGCCTTGGCCTTGATGGAATTGGATTGAAGATAGCCTCAGTTGGTTGCTCATGGACTTGAGAAAAAATCCGTTTGCAATTTGGACTCTGGAGCCTTTAAGTTTGAGTCAAAGTTTGAGGCAAACTTTAACTCAAACGTTGGATTGTTAAAATTATGCAGAACGGTAATTATCTGTCACTCATGTTTGAGTTCAGGTTTGAGGTCAAACGTGAGCTCAAACATGCTCCCTCCAAGGCCATTTTGCAGCCAACGTTTGACCTCAAGTTTGAGGAAAATGTTGGCGCAAATGTTAAGTCCCCCTGATTGTGTAATTGTGCCAACGTTTGGCCTCAAATTTGAGGCAAACGTTGGCGCAAATGTTAAGTCCCCCTGGTGTATTTGTGAGCCAACGTTTGACCTCAAGTTTGAGGCAAATGTTGGCGCAAACTTTGCTTCCTCCAGGGTTAGTTTTTGAGCCAACGTTTAACCTCAAGTTTGAGGCAAACGTTGGCGCAAACTTTGGCTTCTCCAGGGCTTGTTGTTGAACCAACGTTTGAGCTCGAGTTTGAGGCAAACGTTGGCACAAACTTTGGCTTCTCTAGGGCTTGTTTTTAGCTAACATTTGACCTCAAGTTTGAGGCAAACGTTGGCGCAAACGTTGGCTTCTCCTGGGTTAATTGTTGAGCCAACGTTTGACCTCAAGTTTGAGGCAAATGTTGGCGCAAACGTTGAGAACATTGCCAGATTCGGAAGCTCAAACGTGCTGTGCACCCCATACTATTATATATTTTTGGAAAGCCCTGAATGTCTACTTTCCAATGCCGTTAGAAGCGCATCATTTGGAGCTCCACAGCTCGAGTTATACTCCGTCGAAGGTGCAGAGGTCAGCTGGCCTTACTACAAGTTGGTGCCATGTTTGTTTATGCACTTTTTGGGGCAGTTTTCTCCCTCAATTTTTGTGTCCACCATGTAGTGCCATATATGCTTGGAAAGCTCTCAATTCTTACTTTCCAATGCTTATGGAATCACCTCATTTGGAGCTTTGTAGCTCAAGTTATTCTTGTTAGAAGTATACCCCTTCAGGCTGTGGGGAGCAACGTTTCCAGCAATGTTGGAGCACCTACTTTGGCTCCAACGTTGCTTCCCTTTGCTTCCTTTCATGGCCTTCTAGTTGCCTCTTTGCCTTTCCTTTCTTTAGCTTCCTTTCCACCTATCATCAACGAAACAAATGCATCAAAGCTAAGCTAAAATCATGAGACTTCTTCTTATCCTTGACATATAAGCAATTATAGCATAAAACCTCATGAAAATGCATCAATTTACTCATGGTTGATTGAATCCAAGTACACATGAATTTCTACTCAAATGACTTACTTGTAACTCAAGAAAGTGCATAAAACCTAATGAAACAAGTGAAAAATGCTTGCAAAGCTAGCATATGATGACTTGTCATCACTCGACAGCGACCAGGTGCGACAGAGCTGGCGGCGTCCTCTCCACCATCGCGTTTCCCGCAGCGGCAGCTCTCCCCCTTGCACGGCCAGATTGACGGTGACATGACGGCGGCGAAGCGTGTGATGGGCTCCACGGCGGTGAGGCGCGACGCCGGCGTGCTCTTCTCCCTCTCCTTCCCTTCTTCTTCATCGCGGGGTTTAGGTTTCTCTCTTCTCTCTGTGTTTCTCTTTTCTCAGGAGGGGTGGAGTTCTAAAGTTAGGTTTTTCAATTTGGAAACTAGAATTTTTTATTTAATTTGAAAATTTAGCATTTAAATTTTCATAAATTTTTTTGAGGTGTTAAAAAAATATTATGTTAAATTTTAGAGTGAAAATGAAGTAAAAATATATAATATTTGTTATAAATTTATTTTAAATTTATTTTTTTATAAATAATATTTGTTATATGTTTATAACAATAATGTTTGAGTATTCTATAAATTTAGTATTTATAGAAAAAATTGTTTAAATTTGTATGATTATTTATAATTATTTTTATATGTATCTTTTAATTTGTATAATTATTTAAATAATATTAGAAAATTATTGTTTGAAAAAAAATTGTTGTAATAGTTATAAAACCGTTCTTTAAAATAGTCAAAGAGAACGGTTTTTTTTATTGCTATAACGTAATGAAAAATTGAACTTCAACAGCAACACTGTAAAAATCGTTGTCTAAGACTATCTAATAGAATGGTTTTAAAGTGTAGCATTTTGACAACGGTTTTTATGCATTTCTTTTGTACAATTATTTAAACAACAATAAAAAACCGTTGCCTAAAAACAAATCTTGGTAACGGTTATAAAACCGTTCTTTAAAATAGTCAAAGAGAACGGTTTTAGTTTGTTGCTATAAAATAATGAAAAATTGAATTCATTGGTAACACTAAAAAAAACCGTTGTCTAAAACTATCTAAGAGAACGGTTTTAAGATGTTACAAAATTTGGCGTTGCCAAAACCCATATTTGTTGTAGTGGAATGTTTGGGTTTTAATTTTAATTGTAGGCTAAGAAGCATAAGAAGAAATTTGGGAAGTAGTTCAGAGCCAAATAAAAAAGAGGAGAAACATTATGCTATGGAGATTTGTGGGTATTGCTTCAGCTGTGATTGGACTACTCTGTTATGCTATGACTTCTGCCTTTAACACTTTATTTGGTGAGTGGAACTTGCTCAAAACATTTCTCTATAGTGTTCTGAGCTTCATCGTCTGTGTTGTTATGTTGTTTGCAAAGGCATGGGAACACTCAAGTAATCTTAGGATAAAAGCTTACATGGCATCCTTTGTATTGACCATCACTTCATTCTATTCTTTTTTCTTTGACAAAACTACCAAGGGAAAGCCAGATGCATATGATCTGGTTTCTTAACTATAGGAATCCAAGTGTTGATCACCAACAACTCATTTTAAGATATATTTTATTAGATGTTGCTATTTCAATTTTCCATATTTGATGCTTAAGACTTGGATTACATTAAAACCTACTTCCTAGCTAAATGGTATATATAGACTTGTAATGGATATTGTGTTTAATGAAATATTTTATTTTGTAGTAATTAATTTTAGTATATTTATGTTATTTACAAATAATAATAATTGTTCTAAAAAAAATGAGATTTTCGAAAAAAAATAGCTTGTTAGCTCTAATAAAATGAGTATAATATAATTAAAAAAATGACTTAAGGTTTTAGCAGCAATAACAATGGCAACTAAAAATGAATAACATTATAATCTTAGAATTATTTTTACTGGCCATATAAATTTCTGAGAAAATGGTTGCAAAAAGTTATAACTTTTAGTGGCTATTAAAATGGTCTTTATCGACAATGGTATAATTGTCGTAAAAAGTTATAACTTTTAGCAGCCATTAAAAAGGTCTTTACTGAAAATTGCGTAATTGTCACTAAAACTTTTTAGTGATAAAGCATAAGACGGCTAATGTCTAATTGTCTGTAAATGTATTAGTGGCTATTTTTATTTTCGTTAAAAATAAAATAAATGACCGCTAAAAGTAATTTTTAGAGTAATATTTGTGGCCTTGTGAGTAAAATACGTGTAAATTAATTTTATTGACTAGCCTATTAAAATACCCTCATCATAATAAACATAACGTAAATATTTCTATCTTTACACAATTCAAAAATAAAATATTTTTTATTTCATAATAAAACCTATGATACTCTAAAACGCATACAAGTGAAACTTGTAAAAATTGATTAGTTTTGAATTTTAACGTAGTGTAATGACGCCAAGGCATCTTAGGCTAGTTTCACTAGCCTTTTTCTTTTGTTTGTAGTAGGTTTTATGCACTTTCTTGAGCAATAAGTAAGTATTTGGATGGAAGTTTTATACACACCTTGATTCATTCAAACAGGGTTAAATTGATCCATTTTCATAAGATTTATGCTATAGCTACTTATTTATTATGAATGATGCAGACTCTTGTGAATCTAGCAAAGGTTTGATGTATATGTTGATTGATGATAGGTAAAGAGAAGCAAGCAACAAAAGGCCATAGAAGGAAGATGAAGAAAGGCAAGCAAGCAAGCAACTAAAAGGGCCATGGAGAGGAGAAGAGGAAGCAACGTTGGTGGCCAAAGTTGGCACACCAACGTTGCCTCCAACGTTGGAGGAAAAGGGTGAATTGCAACGTTTTGCAAGTACTGGTGCCAACGTTGGAAAGAACGTTGGTAAACCAACGTTACCTCCAACGTCTTTGATAAATTTTGGTTTCTGGAGTTGGAAGAATTGGTTGCGACACGCACGTGTAGGCGACACGCACGCGGAAACTGTGGTAATTGATACTCCACGCATACACGTGGGTGATGCACACGCGTGACAAAGTGAAGGTTAGAGGGAACGATGCCAAACCAACGTTACCTCCAACGCCTGCAATAAAAAGTTCAAATATGGAGTTGGAGAAATTAGCAGCGACGTGCACGTGTGGGTGACGCGTACGCGTGAGCAGGCCAACGTTGGAGGGAACATTGGTGAACCAATGTTAAGTCCAACGTCTGCGATAATTTTTTATTTCTGGAGTTGGGAAAATTTGCAATGAAGTGTACGCATGAGTGCAAATTTTAGCAGTTTGACGCGTATGCTTGAGCTACGCGCACGCGTGGAATGCAAAAATGACCATCCACGTGTACGCGTGGGCGACGCGTACGTGCCACCAGGAAAATGTTGGTGCACCAACGTTGAGTTAAACGTTGCTGGCAAAGCCCAGAATTCCTTTTCTTTTAAAAAGCGTTTGACCCAATGTTTTCCTGTAAACGTTGATCACCAATGTTGATACCAACTCTGCCAATTCTGTTATAATTAGGCACCCGTCCAAAGTATGAACGTTAGTTGCCAAATGTCCCTCTTCAACATCGTTGAGAGCCACTCTAACTTGCTTCAACAAATGCCAAAAGCCCAATCCAAAGACTTGAAGACCAATTGAAGAAAGTGTATAAATAGCAAAGAGTTTAAGTTAGAAAGGAGATTAGGATTTGGGGATCCAGAATTAGAAATACTCTGTAATTTACTTTCTCTGTAATTCAGTTACTTTGAATGCACTTTTCAATTTCAATTTCCATTCCCAGAGCTATGAACAACTAAACCCCTCTTCATTGGGTTAGGGAGCTCTGTTGTAATTCAATGGATTGATAATAGTTTTCATTCTTCTTCTATTTTTTCTCTTGATTTTGCTAGAAAGCTTTCAATATTCATTCAATTGAACAATTGTCTTAACAAAAAAATTGTTCATAATTGGATTTCCTCTGAACCTTGAGAGAGGAATAAGGAAATCATGCTAGAAATGCTTTCTCACATCGGATTATTTTAGGGGTTGGATGGATATAGTGACATGTAACCCTACCAATACTTTGATCTATGAAAGTGTGTGGTATAATCAGTGACCAAACTTCATCTCTTCCCATGAGCAATTAAATCAAGACATTGGGCAATTGTTCAAGCTTAGAGAGATTGGTGAGCCAAGACACTGGGATCCAATCACCTGAGATTGCCAAGAAGATCAATGAATGCATTGATTGAGGAAGAGATGAAAATGATTTGATCCGGAGAATGCAATATCTCCTAAGCCCAATGAATTCCCCATTCTGATCTTCCCTTTCTTTAATTTTCTGCTGTTTACATTTATGCTGAATAATCCCCAATCCCTTTTAAGTTGCTGCAATTTAATTTCCTGTAATCTACTTTCTACAATTTGATTTCTGCCTTTTACATTCTGTTATTTACATTTCTTGCCATTTAAGTTTTCCGCCATTTAATTTTCTGCAATTCTCAATTCAACTTTGGTTCAGTTCAACTAGAACACTCCTCTAATTAAAGTTGATCAACCAATTAATCCCTGTGGGATTCGACCTCACTCTATTGTGAGATTTTACTTGAGGAGAATTTGATATACTTGCCGAGAGAAATTTGTTGAGAGACAGATTTTCGTGCATTATGTAACTGAGCCAAACATATTAATTGATATATCTATAACACAAAGAAATCTCGTGGAGCCATAACTGATGTAGAATTTTCTCTTTTTTTTTTTGGAAAATTCTTCTTCGATTATGTCGTCGGATGATGCAGGAGTTATGGAAGAATTGCAGTTGCAGATTGTTAGGGATCGTGACGATCACGCAATGTGACAATTGATTTGAAATTAGTCACTGTTGGTACAGTCTAATTGAATGTTCCATCCGAAGAGAGTTCTGCTTTAGTTGCTACGGTTCGATTCTATCAAAAATGAAAATCTTGTGAATTCTTATCTTTTCAATGTGTGTCTCTATTTGTTATATGACTACTATAGAATTGAATTGTTAGTGTTTCTAGCTTGGGTATTCTTCTGCATGTGTCTTTGAGTTCTGCATTCTAATCTTTTTTGAACATTACTTGGGATGGATGTTTAGATTAGGGTTATGCTATAAATCTATGCTTCTGGTTTTGTTTTCTCCATTTGTTTTTTTTATTTTAAATTTGGAATTGCATCATTGGTTTCTTTCTTTCTATTATGTGTTATCGGTAAATCTTTGTTAGGATGTAGTGTATTCAAACTCTCCTATTTTAGCTTCTTGTTTCAAAAGCTGAGGATAAAGAAGATGGTGTACTTGGTGACGGTGCTTAGATCATCGTAGGTTGACTAATCAAATGTTCAGGGGTGGTTTGGTTACCTAACTTGCTTGAACAATTTTTTCTTGTTTCTAATCCCATATTTTTCACTCCATCTTCTGTTCATGTTGCTTCACCCTATGTGGGTTCAGCACAGCTAAGGAATTAGGTTAGAGTTTAGGGTCATCGTGGAAAAAAAGGGTTGTCCAACCACGGATTTCTCACTCAAATCACATCATCATGCCATTTTTAAAGGCTTGGTTCTGGTATCAGTAACCTCTCACCATTTCTTCTCCTTCCACCATTTGTTCTCCCTACTCTGTTGGCCTCTACCCTCTTTTCCACTTCGCATCGTCTTATTTCTAGGGTACTTAATTGTTTTCTTTTCTGGAACTTAACCTAATCTTCTCACTCTTCTTCATCGAATTCTGAAGCTCACCACCACTACTGTCCCTGCTTGATAATGGTGTTTGCTCATTATTTGGTTGTAGTTCCCATTCAAGCTTCTTCGAAGTTTCCAAAACCTTCTTTATTGATATCCACCATTTCCAATTTCATCAAATAGTTTAAATTTATCTCCTTCTTTCCTTTCCAAACCCATAAACAATATTCTCTATTTTTCATATTCTACACGGTCGACCATAAAGGTAAAAAGGATAAAATATTGATGTTTCTTCAGTGGCTATCAGTTCAGAAATCAAATTCTTAAACTTCTTCTAGATGATCAGGTAATATACATATTCTTTAGTTTGTTAATTGATCTGTTAGAAGATTTAATTCTCTTTCATCTTTTTAATTTCATATTCTATTGACCCTTGAAAAACCATAATGATAGGAAGGGAGAACTGGTTTATGATTCTTACAAAATCAATGGAAGTTTAGGGTTTGATTCTTAAACTATTTTCTTCAATTAAAATATTTTTTATCTAATGCAATGTTATTTTATCTTTCAGGAATTCTAAGGGAATATTTGTTATACAAGTTAATAGATGACATAAAGTATGATTTACTTAACCTTAGCATAGGTCACAGATATATCCGATGGGTGTATGAATTTTATGAAGAATGGCTTCGAAAATATGGTTTAGTCAATGTTTGGAGATATTGTTCTAATATATTCAACTACTTAAGGTTTGTTAATATCTGTTTCATCACAAGTTATGATTAATACAAATGACTTTTTGTGGTCGATAGAAAGCAAAATACTGATACCATAGAAACATTACTTGATCTATGTATTCCATATGGGTTCTTTATCCAGAAATATTGAAATCCAAATTACTATAAAATTTCTAAAACGGTCTTTCATTGGATTTCTGCTTTTGTTATTCTTTAGTTAACATTTCAACTATGAAATTCATACTCAAATAATATATTATGTTAAAATTTTTAGCAAGCTGAAAGTAAATATATTTTTTTTGTTTTAAGAGCCAAAAAGGGGTTTGAATGGACTTGAGTTGGTTCAAAACTTAAAGGATGCGTTATTTAGTTTATCTTTAAATGTGGTAAAAAAGGGAAAGGGTGTGGTTTTGAGAAAGTGTTTAGGTTGATGATTTCAAGAACTTTATGCTTATTAGTATGACATCCTACCTAATGAAAAATATATGGAGCTAACACAATGTAAATTGCTTTTACTAAATGCTTTCTTATGTTAACAAAACATTGTAGCTTGTCCGTCTTGATTGAAAATAGGATTTTCAGATAGGAAGATACACTATTAAAGTAAAATTGAAGATGGCTCAAAATGAAAGAATTTTAAAATTGTGTATATGCTTCTAATCCCTATCTGAATCGCTGAATCTTGATATTGGTTATGATTTGTTGATATTGGAATAAATTTTGATATTGGTGCTTTTCTTTATAAAGTGATTGATTGATTCATTGATAAAATATCAAGAAATTTTATTCAAATAGAGTAGGTGAGCCAATTTATGCATGTGAGTCAAGGAGAGTAGATGTGATGTACTTAGGTAACTTGTGGCCTACTCCTTTCTCTTTTAGTTTTTCAATTTTCTTTTAATTTAAAAAATTCATTTCTTTTTTAGTCAGAAGTCATTCAAAACAGTTGAGATAAGCTAATCTCTACTGTTATCGTGACATCATCGTTCAGTGGTCTGGTGTGGATGAGGTGTTGTTAGGATTTTCTCTCAATGCTTGTGTTAATTTCAAGATAGGTTTTTAAATTTCGTTCATCTTTAAATTGCCGCATGTTTGGGGGTTCTGGATTATTTTTTTAGTCATACATGTATCAATCTGTAGTTTCATTACAAGATCCATTTTATTATTTCATTAATGGTAGTTTATATGTTGAATTCCATTTAGACAGAATTTTTCTCATTCATATGTTCTCGAATGTATTTGTTTATAATTACTTCTTCAATATATCTATACATAACTAGCAACATCATGAATTCTTCACTGAGGTGGATTCTTCTCCCATTTTGAA
>NC_029789.2:95174884-95180047 GCF_000816755.2 Arachis ipaensis | reverse complement strand
TTTTTCTTCTCTGATTTTCAGTGGACTCTCATGTGGAAAACTAGATTTTGGTGGTTTGGTGGGTGAAATCACATCATTTGCTATAACAAATAGTACTCTTTCCTGATTTTTAGTTTGTTCTCACATGAAAAATTATATTTTGATGGTTTGGTTTGGTAGGAGAAATGATGTCATATTGTATAATAAATAGTAATATATTCAATTATTCTGTCAAAAAAAGATATTTAGTCAATGAGAGTAGTTACAATAACTTGTGGCCTACTCCCACTCCCACTCTCTTTTTTCTTTTTTCTTTTCTTATTATTACTCCATGATATAAAAGAATGTGAGATGAAGATTTATATGATTGGTGAGTGAAAGAAAGATGAACGGAAGAGGTAAACAGGGATCCGGTGTAATTGGGTGCAACACCAGTAGAGCACTTTTAATAGCGTGAGTTTATTTTTTGCTACTCCCATTCAGGTAAATTCTTTTAAGCATTTTTCAATGCTCGAGGTTATTGCTGAAGTCATTGTCTTGGATCATAATTGTTTGGAATTAGTTTGATTTTATTAGTTTAGCTATTCACAGTAGACAATTCTTAATTGCTTAAATTGAGCAATGTTGGTTTGTTTTTCATAATGGTTATATTGCACTAGCTCATTATTGTTGGTCTTGCAGCTTTGTTGTTTCGCTTTATGAATGACAATATGTTTTAGAGGTATGCACTTATGCTTAGGTGGTGGATATTCATGGATCTACTAAGAATCGACATACCAATTTGAATATATATATATATATATATATATCTACTTGAAAGATCATCTTCATCTACTAAGAATGGACATACCAATTTAAATCTTTAGTATTGATGATAAAAAATACTATATACTTAACAATACTAGATGATTTTGTTTGTACGTAGTTAGTAGTAGTTGGTTACTTGGTTTTGTTTTTCAATTCTCGATATATAGGAAAAGGACATAGTACAAAAATGAAGGAAGTTTTGTGAATTTTAATTCGAACAAGTGTGTAAAAAAAATAAGTTGTTTCTTGAATTGATAGTGAAGGTTTATTTAAATTGTTTTGCATTGATTCAATTTTATGCAAATTTCCCTTTGTAAACTGTAATCCAAACACACACTAAGCAGATTCTATTTTGGCAGGTAAGCTTCCTTTACCACTTCAAAAAAGTGTGACTTGCTATATGTTAATACCTTTAGTTCTCCTAATGCAGATTGGTTAGTTTCTTCTTATTCATATGTTTATCTCATATAAATATGTTGACTTTTGGTTAGTTCAAAACAATGCAAATGATGTATGTTTTATGTGATCTTTCGTTCCTTCTTTAAACTAGACACCTTTCAACTATAATCTTCTGTTTTTTTAACGGTTATTTCTAAAATTTTTTATTATTAAACAATTAGTTGATAATATTATTGTAAATTTAATTAAAGGATTATGTATACTGATGTTTTAATGATTTACCTTTGTGAATTTTAATTATTTTCTTTAAATTAAGAAATTTTCTTTGAAATGTGTGCTAGACTTTTTGATAAGAAATACACGTGTTTTTTAATAGTTCTACACTCACAAATCTCCAAAGAAGGTGAGATTAGGTTTACAGCAAAAAATACAAGTGTATTTTAAGTAATATTATTTAGATAATAATATACATTCAAGTATTATTTATACTAATACTATTTTTTTCTTTTATTGATTCCTTTTCATGACACCTGAATGGATGTAATCATTGCATGAAGATGCAGGTTTTTCTGGTTACTTGAGTTGCTTTTAAGGCCGTGGCTTCTTCTTGGAGTCCAAAGCATGAGAAGATGCAGAAGAACTTGAGTACAAAGTTAGCTGTGGCAATAAGAAGTGTTCAATGGAGTTATGACATTTTATGTTCACCTTCAACAACCCAAGATGGGTAATCAATTTAAAAACAAAAACTTTTTAGAATACAAAAAACAATGCCACTTTTCTCTCATGATATGAAGTTTCTATTTTGGTAATTTTGATTCTTTTGAGTCTTGTGTATATGATGATCATTGTGTTCCGTTAGTTTCATGAATAGGTTGTCTTGTCAGAACTTTTTGAGACATACATAAGGCTTTCGTTACGCAGAAAAAAAAACATGTTATTCATACTTCATTTAGTTTATGACTTCATCAGCCTTTAAGAATTAGCATGTAAGTACTTCTGTCTTGGATCCAACTTTCTGCCCTGTTTTATGTAATTAAACTTTCAGTGAGTTACACCATTGATGATAGCAAGGCCCCTATATTTGATTTGTTATTATAATCTATTTAATCTTTCTTTATGATGCTATGATTTTCGAATTTTTCCCTCCCATTTGATCCTATATCTCCATGTTCCATTATCTTTTCTTTATAATTTGAAGTCTGAGATCATTGTCTCTTGACAATACTGATAAAACATCCATGGGGTCACTGATATTTGGTTCCTCGTTTACTATTTATGACAATATGAAATTCACAGGAAGTTTTTTCTTGACTTATGAACTTCTTCTCTAATGTATGAGTATATAAAGGGAATCATTCAATAATATCAAGGTTTGAAACATTGGATCCTATCAAGAGGCTCAAACTTGATTTGGTTGAGGTAATTATTTTAAGTTTGTTATTTTTTTAGAATCTTTTTTCATGTACTGATATTGATATACTTGCATATAGAAGTGTAGACTTGAAGTAGGTTAGTAGGTTACATCAATTTAATGAAATTGTATACTAAAGAATTTATAGTTTTATCTACTATTTTAGCATATTTCCAGTAATTCTATCATAATTTGAATTTTGATAAAGAGTGTGCTCATTTTTGCACCCAACCAAGAGCATATCCTTGATAGTACTAAACTCCACTATAGGTGAACTAAAAGCGATCATCCTCGTTTACTATTTATGACAATATGAAATTCACAGGAAGTTTTTTCTTGACTTATGAACTTCTTCTCTAATGTATGAGTATATAAAGGGAATCATTCAATAATATCAAGGTTTGAAACATTGGATCCTATCAAGAGGCTCAAACTTGATTTGGTTGAGGTAATTATTTTAAGTTTGTTATTTTTTTAGAATCTTTTTTCATGTACTGATATTGATATACTTGCATATAGAAGTGTAGACTTGAAGTAGGTTAGTAGGTTACATCAATTTAATGAAATTGTATACTAAAGAATTTATAGTTTTATCTACTATTTTAGCATATTTCCAGTAATTCTATCATAATTTGAATTTTGATAAAGAGTGTGCTCATTTTTGCACCCAACCAAGAGCATATCCTTGATAGTACTAAACTCCACTATAGGTGAACTAAAAGCAGCGCTTCCACTAAAGAATGGTTCAGCTGCAGCGAACCTGATGAGCGGATAATTTATACGCTTTTTGACATTGTTTTTAGTATGTTTTTAGTAAGATCTAGTTACTTTTAGGGATGTTTTTAATAGATTTTGTGTTAAATTCACATTTCTGGACTTTACTATGAGTTTGGGTGTTTTTCTGTGATTTCAGGTATTTTCTGGCTGAAATTGAGGGACTTGAGCAGAAATCAGATTCAGAGGTTGAAAAAGGACTGCTGATGCTGTTGGAATCTGACCTCCCTGCACTCAAAGTGGATTTTCTGGAGCTACAGAACTCGAAATGGCGCGCTTCTAATTGCGTTGGAAAGTAGCCATCTGAAAGGAGTAAGACTGGTTGGATGAAGATAGCAGGAAAGCAGAGGTTCGAGGAACGAAAAGCATCTCCATTCGCTTATCTGAAATTCCTACCAATGAATTACATAAGTACCTCTATCCCTATTTTATTAATTATTATTCGAAAACACCATTATCAATTTATATTTGCCTGACTGAGATTTGCAAGGTGACCATAGCTTGCTTCATACCAACAATCTCCGTGGGATTCGACCCTTACTCACGTAAGGTATTACTTGGACGACCCAGTGCACTTGCTGGTTAGTTGTATCGAAGTTGTGACGTATTGGCACCATGTTCTTGGCGCCATTGCCAGGGAAAGAAAGAGCCATGAATTTTACATAATTAAAGTGTAATCACGATTACGCGTACCAAGTTGCTCACGTTGCCAGGGATTGTTCGAGCCTGGACATCACAATTTCGTGCACCAAGTTTTTGGCGCCGTTGCCGGGGATTGTTTGAGTTTGGATAACTGACAGTTCATCTTGTTGCTCAGATTAGGTAATTTTCTTTTTGTTTTCTTTTCAAAAATTTTTCAAAAATATTTCAAAATTTTCTCACTTGTTTTCAAAAAAAAAAAGAGGGTTTTAAAATAAAAATGTTTTCAAAAATATATTTTTCTTCAAAATTTTTAAGAATGAATTCTAGTGTTTCATGAAGCATGTTGAAGCCTGACTGGCTGTAAAGCCATGTCTCAATTCTTTTGGACTCAAGAGAAGAGCTTCTTTATCTTTCTTAGCAAATTGGCTACTGAATGTAAAGTTCTGCTAAAGCTTGACTGGCTATTAAGCCATGTCTAACCCTCAGATTGGAGCTTTAGACTAACATGGCAAGTTTCCTGGAATTCATATTAAAAATTTTGGAATCCTTATTTTTCTTTTTCAAAATGATTTTCGAAAAAAAAATTAAAAGAAAATACAAAAAAATTCATAAAACCATAAAAATCAAAAATATTTTTGTGTTTCTTGTTTGAGTCTTGAGTCATATCATAAGTTTGGTGTCATTTGCATGTGCATCTTGCATTTTTCGAAAATTTCATGCATTCATGGTGTTCTTCATGATCTTCAAGTTGTTCTTGGTAAGTCTTCTTGTTTGATATTGATGATTTTTTGTTTTGTGTCTTTTATTGTTTTTCATATGCATTCTTGAATTCTTAGTGTCTAAGCATTAAAGAATTCTAAGTTTGGTGTCTTGCATGTTTTCCTTGCATTAAAATTTTTCAAAATTGTGTCTTGATGTTCATCATGAAAATCACTAACTCCTTTTCAAAATAATTTTCGAAAATTATACCTCCCCCATCCTATTCTATTTATTCATTCATATCCTAACATCTCATCTCACATCTCTTCCATCAGTACAGCTGCATTTCTTCTTTTACATCACGTGCTTTGTCTCCCCCTCTTTTCTTCCACTCACAAAGGGATCCCTATACTGTGGTATAAAGGATCTCTATTATTATTATTATTTTTCTA
>NC_029789.2:95130873-95174835 GCF_000816755.2 Arachis ipaensis | reverse complement strand
AGCAGGAAAGCAGAGGTTCAGAGGAACGAAAAGCATCTCCATTCGCTTATCTGAAATTCCTACCAATGAATTACATAAGTACTTCTATCCCTATTTTATTAATTATTATTCGAAAACACCATTATCAATTTATATCTGCCTGACTGAGATTTGCAAGGTGACCATAGCTTGCTTCATACCAACAATCTCCGTGGGATTCGACCCTTACTCACGTAAGGTATTACTTGGACGACCCAGTGCACTTGCTGGTTAGTTGTATCGAAGTTGTGAACCATGGTATTGGCACCATGTTCTTGGCGCCATTGCCAGGGAAAGAAAGAGCCATGAATTTTACATAATTAAAGTGTAATCACGATTACGCGTACCAAGTTGCTCACGTTGCCAGGGATTGTTCGAGCCTGGACATCACAATTTCGTGCACCAGAACCCTAAACTAAACTAAATTCTAAACAGGTTAGATCTCAGATGAAGATTGCTCTCTCTCTCTCTCCCAAACCATACCTTCTCAACCCCGTTTTCCATCTTCTGGTTCGTATTTCTCTTCAATCTTTGCCAATTTTTTTCTTCCATTATCATGCCTTATATGCTTATTTTTTTAATTTATTGTTTGTTTGTATGGATATAAATTAAATTCTGTTTTTCTTTTCTTAATCCAATTCTAATTTATGCTCTTTTAGCCCTTTCAAAAATACGAATGTTGAATTTATTTTATCTCAAGTTCGAGATTGAATCTTTAAAATCGATGATAAAAAATATTACATACTTAACAATGCTAGATGATTTTGTTTGTATGTAGTTAGTTGATTAATCCACATTTCATGGTATTTATTTGCTCTAATTGGGTGGATTAGATCAACTTTTCCTACACTTATTCAATGAAATAGCTTAGATTTGTAAATTCTTCATAAATTGTGCTCAAAAGTGAAAACATGCTTTTTAGGCCCTTAATTGCTAAATTTATATACTTTAATTCTATTTGATACATTGATGTATTTGTTGAGTGATTTCAGGCTTGTAAGGCAAAGATTGGATTGAAGGAATGAAAAAAAAGCCTGTAAAAGTGGAGAATTCATGAAGAAATGGAGTTTGGAGCTTTTCAGCAAGTGTGCGTGTGCACAAGTATGTGTGCGTACGCACAGGTGGAAGCGTGCAGTCATGCATACGCACAACCCTTTGTGCGTACGCATAAGTGTAAAAATTAGAAAGTGTGCGTACCCACCCATCTGTGCGTACGCACAGGTGCCAGCTCATGGCCTCATTTAATGCAATTTGCTGGTAGCGAATTTTGGGCCTCCAGAACCCAATCCAACTCATTTCGGAAGCTATTTCAACCCTAATTCAAGAGGAGGCAAGGGAGGAGCAATTAGGGTAGCTTAGTATCATGTTGTAGGTCAATTCTAGAGGGAGAAGCTCCCTATTCTCTCTAGAATTTATGGTTTCTAGCTTAATTTCTCTTTAATTTTAGTCTTTAATTCTTGTTTTAATGTAGTTTCATTTATGTTTTCATGCTTTCTTGTCTTAATCCTCTTCATTTCTTTTGTTATTTTCTCCATTTTTCCACTTTTATGTTCATGAACCTTTGTTGATTTTAATTTTCATTTAATGCAATTTGATGTTTTATTGAGTTGCTATTATTATTTTCTTGTACTTAGTAGCTTTAGATTTTATTTTGATTGCAATTTAATATGCTTTTATTTTCATGCACACAAAGTGTTTGATAAAATGCTTGGCTTAGTTGTTTGCTTAGTTTTTTCTCACTCTTGGCTTGGAAGTAAGGACTTTGGTGACCTTGAGTCATTGATATCCATTCTTGATTGATATATTAGGGTAGTTAATTGATTTGGTTTTCACTAACTCTAGTCTTTCACTAAGCTAATTAGTGAGTAGACTAGGACTTGTGGATTGAGATCAATTATGTCTATTTGACTTAACCTCGATGTTAGGATTGACTAAGTAGGATTGACTCTTCATAATCATCATATGTTCAATGGCTAGGATAGGTAACCTTGACTCTCACTCCTTACCAAGAGGTTCCTTAGCTAATGAATTTCCATTCCTTTTGATTAATTGCCTTGTGTTTAATTGCTTTTGATATTTAGTTATTGTTTGCTCATTTACTTTCTTCATATTTACATTTCTTGCCTCTTGTCATTAAATTCCTCTTACTTCATAGCCAATAATTGAGCACTCTATTGCAATTCCTAGGGAGAACGACCAGGGACTTCAAACTCCCGGTTATTTTGTGTTGATTGTGACATCTTATTTTAAACTTTGATGTTGGGATTCCATTGCTAGTTTGGACTATGCTATCAAGGAAAAAGTTCTCTTTTCTAGAGTGAAATTCTAAACCGGCACAAATCCCCTTTCATCAATTTTTTGGCTCCGTTGTCAGAGAGTTGCAATGGTGTTATGTTATTGGCTATTGTGCATATGTGAATATTGTGAATAGCTTGTTTTTGGTTTATTAGTTGCTTGCTTTTGTTAGTTGCTAGGAGTTTGTTTTAGTTTCTCTTATTAGCTTTTGTTTTTATTTTCTCTTTGCTCTATGAATTCTCACCCCTTTGGCTTGGAGTTTGGTTGTTATGATGTTGTAGGAAGTTAGAATCTTAATGATGGAATGCATCATGGATTGTGGGGTCAATTGAGAGAGGAGCCATATGCTTCTAGGAAACCCTATTGGCAAGAACCTCCTCCATATCCTTATAGCTATTATCCACCTCTTGATGCATACCAATACCAATCAAACCCTCAACACTATGATCAACCTTACCCACAAGCCACATCACACTATCACCAAACACTTCCACATGAGCCCAACCTATACCCACCATACCATCAACCTTATGTGCCTCATGAACAACCTTATGAACCACACTTAGAACCACCACAATTTCAATACCAATACCCAACATCACCTCAATACTCTCATCAATATCAACCACCTTCTATATATGAGGACCTTCTCCCACATGATGAACCTCGTCTTTCCCCACAACCTTCAACGGAGGAAGCATTTCAATTCTTCCTTCAAGTGCAAGAAGAGTACCAAAGAGGCAAGATAACATCATGGCTACCTTAGCCAGAGCCCTATCCCACTTAGCCTCACTACACTCTTCCAACAATTCAAGCACCTCCATAGATGAAAGTGAAAGATCAACTTCAATTGAAGCATGTGGAGTGGAAGAGAGCTTGGAACTCCAAGGAAAAGAAGAGGAATTGAAGCATGAGTTGCAAGAAGAGGAGGTTGAGATCAAGAAATTAGAAGAAGTGGCTAAAAAATTTGAAGTTGAACAAAAAAACAAGCTTGAGAAAGTTTGTCAAGAGGTGGAGATCATACAAGAAGCACTATCACCTCCTTCATTTAAGTGGGTAACATCCTTAACCTTAAGTTTCATTATCCCACTTGAATGTGGTTTGATTGAAAATGATAGTCAACTTAGGAATATTTGTGGATTGGGAAATATAGGAAAATTAGGTAGTGGTTGGAAACATAATCCTTGGTTCATAGAAGTTGAATATTTAAAATTTTGCTTTAATGGTTAGTGTAATTCTAAATTGGATGGATCATGGAGAATGTTTGGATGCTTGAGTGAGAACTTTGAATGCTTGCCACCCGGATGGAGTCACATGAGTCAACAAGAAGATCGGGTGCAAAAGATTTGGGATCCCAGAGGACATTGGAGATGCAAACATTGGTGGAGATTCATGGAAGAATTCAAGCACAAGCCACCATAGCAAAAGCTTCATTTAATTGTCCAACTTAAGGATAATAAATAAAAGTGCCAGGTGGGAGACACCCCACCATGATAAGACCTTTCCATCCCACTCTTTGTATATAGTTTTAATTCATTGCATTTTATTTCTTGTAGATAGCTTATGTTTAGTTAATTTCAAGCTTAGTTATGTTGAATTTTAGTTTGGATAATGTGGTCGTGTAATGATGGATGTTTTGGGGTTGAAACCCTTTTGTTAAACTCAAGTTTGATGCCTTAGAGCTCTAAAATTTTTTTGGAAAAAATAGAGCATGTGCTTGCGCACACACCAGTGCGTATGCACACCAACTCAAAATTCTGTATTTTGTGCGCACACACCAAGCTGTGCGTATGCACACCCCTTTGCACAGCCCCTTTTCGGAGCATTCGTACAACTTGTGCATTTGCGTCCCCCCTCTTTTTGCCTCTCGTGCGTACGCACAGATAGCGAATTGAGCGTTAAATTTTAATGTTTCATATTCTTAAAAAAAAAAAGCTTCCTGTGCATGGGCACAACCCTGTACGTGCGCACACTCCTTATCACCCCTTCTGTCCAGGGCGCTCGCACCAGCTTGTGCGTGTGCACCCTACCCATTTCCCCATCTGTGCGTATGCACACCTTCGTGCACTTGCACAGCTCACCCTTTGTTAAAAAAATCTCTTCGTGTGCGTACGCACAAATCAAATATCACCTTCTACCTGGAGCGCTCGCACATACTTGTGCATGCGCACACCCCCATGTTACACCTTTTGTGCATACGCACGCAGTGCATATGCATGACCCGGTTCTCATACCACCTTATTTCTTTTCTTCTCTTTTCTCCATTTCTTCTCTTCTTTTCTCTTCTCCTCTCTTCTTTCCCTCCTTCAACCACCATCCACCACTATGCTCCCCTTTAGTTAGTTAGTTACTTAGTTAGTTTGTGTTTAGTTAGTAGTTAGTTTAATTTTCTATTCTAGTAGATTAGGTTATTAGCATAGGTTAGACTTTTTGTGGTAAGTGTTGGATTATTGATATTGTTGTTGCTAAATATTGTTGGATATCTTCATTGAGGTCATACTTTGTTGCTTGGTATTGAGTTTTGAATGTTGAATATTTGCACATACTAAGTACTTATGACATTGCCTTCATGAATCTTGTTGGATTTCTAAATTGCATGTTGTAGCTAGCCACCATGTAATTTGATTTCATTATCTATCGTTAGGCAATTTGTTCTTAGTTGATACATTTTTTCTTAGGTGATCCTTGCCATGATTGATTTTTATTTAAGTTACCTAGTTGATGCATTGAAATTAAGGAATTGTGAAATTGGATCATAAGCTTACCTAGTGACATTTTTTGAGCTTTTTAAGCTTTGTGGATTATGCTTGCCATGTTTTCCACTTCATGTCATTTAGGTGTTGCAAACAAATTTTCCTCTATCATCCTTTCACAATTTCTTAATTGTTGCTTGATTGCTTTTATGCTCCTTGAGTACTTGTTTGTTTATCTTAACCTACAAGTCTCTTTTAAAGTATCTCAAGCACACTAGAATGAGTGAAGTTCATGTTTCTTTTGTGTAATTGTGACATAGCTTTCTATGCTAGTGTGTGTGTTCTAAACCGCACAACTTAGAATTTACACACTTCTTTCCATCGATGTCACTAACCAACTCACTCACTCATTTTAGTGATTCATCACCTCATTCCAACACTATATGCTTCATTACTTTTGCATTTACTTGTATTTCCATCCTATTTTTTATTTTTTATGGATGATGCACCATTAGCAACAAAGGAAGTGGGAGAAAGAGCATGCAGCAGCTGGTTGATCCACCAACTGAAAGTGGAAATTCGTGAAGTTGGCATACCCCCTTGCTCGCTTTGGATGCACGGAAGACCGTGCAAACCTTTAAGTGTGGGGAGGTCGTCACCAATCGGCAATCTTGGGTGACAAATTCTAATCCTAACACTTTCACATTCTTTTTAAATTCTTAGTTGCATTTTTCATCTTGGTTTGTATATATTTTAGAGCTTTAATTGCATTCTTCTTAGTTATTGCATTTCTTTTCATCTATACATATAACGAAATTATATAATAAGCTTAGTTAAAATAACGAAATTTTCTAAGAAAAACATTCTTAATAGGACATTGATATCTTAATTTATTTGAGTTAAAACTTTTGATTGAAACTTGCTTGAAATATATTGTGGAATATGTTTTTGAGCTAAGAACAGATAAGCATGTGAGTTTTGAGCCTAATTATGTGGTTACACCATATAACCACTATTTTCATTCTTGTGTGTGTTATTCTCTCTCTATGATTGCAATCTTTGATTTGTTTGATTCTTTATGTCCATTGTTTGACGTATATATGCATTTATATGATTGAGGCCTTTATTTCAAATAGCTCACTTACCCAAATAGCCTACCCTTTTATCTTCCTTTGTTAACCAACTTTGAACCTGTTTTAATCCCCTTTTGTTCTTTATTTTAGCACATCACTACCCTTAAGTGAAAAACAATAAATTTCCTTAATTTGGATCTTTGATTAGCTTAGGCTAGTGAGAGTGTGTATCATTCAAGTGTGGGGAAGCTTGGGAAATTTGGTTAAGATAAAAGTGTATTCTTGTTGAAAATCTTGGGAATTGGGCATATACTCATGCATTAAATGTTGAACCATAAGTATTAGTCTCTCTTGTATGTATCATGTTAAAAAAAAAAAGAAAAAAAAAGATGAAAAAGAGAAAAATAAAAAAAAGAGAAAGCAATAAAAAGGGGACAAATGTTAATCCCAGGAAAAGTAATAAGAACAATACATATGGGATGTGAAATGGAAGAGAATGCATGAGTGTATGAGAAAAGTGAGGAATGGGTAGTTAGGCTTGCTTTGAATTGTATAGGTTGTTATATATGTTTGGGTGAGAGCTTAAGTTAGTCAAAGATTCAAATTTCAAGCTCACTTGACTATATGCATCCTTACCTTTATCCTAACCCCATTACAACCATGAAAAGTCCTCATGATACTTGTATGTATACATTGAATAATTCTTGATTGTTAGATGAAAAACAAATCTTAGAAAGCTTGATTAGAAGAGAATTGAGTGAATCAACCCTAAACACTTGAGCGATTAGAGTGTATACACATCCGGTGAGGGGTTCGATTGCTCAATTTCATGTTTCCGCCTTTGATTATCTTTTTTCTTGCAAGTTGTTAAACCCTTTTCAATAGCTCAATTCAATTGTGGATTTGACTTGATTGAAATTGCTTTAGCCCTTATGCTTATATGTGTATTCTTGAAAATTGATTTATTTTAACTAAGTAGTTGCATTCATTTAGATAGATTGCACATAGGTAGTTTTCTTGCATTGAATAAATGTAATACCCCTTGTTTCTTTCTTAAGTTTAGCATGAGTACATGCTATTATTTAAGTGTGGGGATGTGATAAATCCACATTTCATGGTATTTATTTTCTCTAATTGGGTGGATAATGAGCGGATAATTTATACGCTTTTTGGCATTGTTTTTAGGTAGTTTTTAGTAGGATCTAGCTACTTTTTAGTATATTTTTATTAGTTTTCAAGCAAAATTCACATTTCTGGACTTTACTATAAGTTTGTGTATTTTTCTGTGATTTCAGGTATTTTCTGGCTGAAATTGAGGGACCTGAGCAAAAATCTGATTCAGAGGTTGAAAAAGGACTGCATATGCTGTTGGATTCTGACCTCCCTGCACTTGAAATGGATTTTCTGGAGCTATAGAAACCCAATAGCAATGGAAAGTAGACATCCTGGGCTTTCCATCAATATATAATAGTCCATACTTTGCCTGAGTTTTGACGACGCAAACTGGCGTTTAAACGCCAACTTCCTGTCCTATTCTGGCGTTAAATGCCAGAACTGAGTTACAAGCTGGAGCTAATGCCCAAACTGGCACCAAAGCTAGCGTTTAACTCCAAGAAGAGTCTCTACACATGAAAGCTTCAATGCTCAGCCAAAGAACACACCAAGTGGGCCCGGAAGTGGATTTCTGTATCATTTACTTATTTTCTGTGACCCTAGCTATTAGTTTAGTATAAAAACAACTTTTAGTGATTTATTTAAAGATCCTTGATCAGTTTTATGCTATCATAGATCATATTGTACACGTTTGGGGCTGGCCATTCGGCCATGCCTGGACCTTCATCACTTATGTATTTTCAACGGTGGAGTTTCTATACCCCATAGATTAAGGTGTGGAGCTCTGCTGTTCCTCATGAATTAATGCAAAGTACTATTATTTTTCTGTTCAATTCAAGTTTATTCTTATTCTAAGATATACATTCGCACACAAGAACATGATGAATGTGATGATCAAGTGACACTCATCACTATTCTCACTTATGAACGCGTGCCTGACAAACACTTCCGTTCTACATGAAAACAAGCTTGAATGCGTATCTCTTGGATCTCTCTTCAACGATTCACATCATCTCTCCTGACAATAGAGCATCTGAATCCGAGATCAGAATCTTCGTGGTATAGGCTAGAATCAATTGGCAGCATTCCTGAGATCCAGAAAGTCTAAACCTTGTCTGTGGTATTCTGAGTAGGATCTGGGAAGGGATGACTGTGACGAGCTTCAAAATCGCGACTGTGGGGCGTAGTGACAGTACGCAAAAGGATCATTGGATCTTATTTCGACACGATCGAGAACCAACAGCTGATTAGCCATGCGGTAGCTGTGCCTGGTATTGTTTATCCGAGACGAGAAATCCGACAGTTGATTAGCCGTACAGAAACCGTAGAGGACCATTTTCACTGAGAGGACATGAGGTAGCCATTGACAACGGTGATACCCAACATGCAGCTTGCCATTGAAAGGAGTATGAATGATTGAATGGAGGCAGTAGGAAAGCAGAGATTCAGAAGGAACAAAGCATCTCCATACGCTTATCTAAAATTCTCACCAATGAATTACATAAGTATCTCTATCTTATTTTATGTTCTAG
This sequence comes from Arachis ipaensis, assembly GCF_000816755.2. NCBI lineage: Eukaryota > Viridiplantae > Streptophyta > Magnoliopsida > Fabales > Fabaceae > Arachis > Arachis ipaensis. The sequence goes on along the minus strand of NC_029789.2, from coordinate 95,166,111 downwards.
TTATATTTTAATTATCAAAACCTCACAACCATTTGAATCTGCCTGACTGAGATTTACAAGGATGACCATAGCTTGCTTCAAGCCGACAATCTCCGTGGGATCGACCCTTACTCACGTAAGGTTTATTACTTGGACGACCCAGTGCACTTGCTGGTTAGTTGTGCGGAGTTGTGAAAAGGAGTTGAGATTACAATCATGCGTACCAAGTTGTTGGCGAAGTTTGTTATCACAATTTCGTGCACCAGTGGATTTTATCAACTTTTCCTACACTTATTCAATGAAATAGCTTGGTTTTGTAAATTCTCCATAAATTGTGTTCAAAAGTGAAAACATGCTTTTTAGGCCCTTAATTGCTAAATTTTATTTACTTTAATTCAATTTGATGCCTTGATGTGTTTGTTGAGTGATTTCAGGCTTGTAAAGCAAAGATTGGATTAAAGGAATGAAGAAAAAGCATGTAAAAGTGGAGAATTCATGAAGAATTGGAGTTTGGAGCTTTTCAGCAAGTGTGCGTGCGCACAAGTATGTGTGCGTACGCACAGGTGGAAACGTGTAGTCATGCGTATGCACAACGTTTCGTGCGTACGCACAAGTGTAAAAATAAGAAAGTGTGTGTACCCACACATTTGTGCGTACGCACTCGTGCCAGCTCGTGACCTCATTTAATGCAATTCGCTGGCAGCAAATTTTGGGCCTCTAGAACCCAATCCAATTCATTTCTGAAGCTATTTCAACCCTAATTCAAGAGGAGGCAAGGGGGGAGCAATCATGGTAGTTTAGTATCATGTTGTAGGTCAATTCTAGAGGGAGAAGCTCCCCCTTCTCTCTAGAATTTAGGATTTCTAGCTTAATTTCTCTTTAATTTCAGACTTTAATTCTTGCTTTAATGTAGTTTCATTTATGTTTTCATTCTTTCTTGTCTTGATCCTCTTCATTTCTTTTGTTATTTTCTCCATTTTGCCACTTTTATGTTGATGAACCTTTCTTGATTTTAATTTTCATTTAATGCAATTTGATATTTTTATGTTTATTGTTATTTAATTGAGTTGCTATTATTATTTTCTTGAACTTGGTAGCTTTAGATTTTATTTTGGTTGCAATTTAACATGCTTTTATTTTCATGCACACCAAGTGTTTGATAAAATGCTTGGCTTAGTTTTTGCTTAGTTTTTCCTCACTCTTGGCTTGGAATTGAGGACTTTGGTGACCTTGAGTCATTGATATCCATTCTTGATTGATATATTAGGGTAGTTAATTGATTTGGTTTTCACTAACTCTAGTCTTTCACTAAGCTAATTAGTGAGTAGACTAGGAATTGTTGATTGAGATCAATTATACCTATTTGACTTATCCTTCCTAAAGATGCTTTATGATTGAAAACTTGCTTCCTAGAGACTTTTAATTATGTATTTTAATTCTCCTTTATTCCATTCGATGCCGTAATCTGTGTGTTAAGTGTTTCAGGCTTTATAGGGCATGAATGAGTTAGAGATTGGAAAGGAAGCTTGCAAAAATGGAAGGAACACAAGAAGTTGAGGAGATGACCAGCGAGAAGTGACGCGGCCGCATGGCTCACGCGACCGCGCGAAAGAGAGGAAATCGTAGTGACGTAGCCGCATGGCTCACGCAACCGCGCGGATTGGAATAGCACAAGTGACGCGGAGGCGTGAACGACGCGCCCGCGTGGCAAAGCAAAACGCCGAATGACGCGTCCGCATGAATGACGCGATTGCGTGACGTGCGTGATCTATATAATCTGCAGAATTCGTTGAGGGCGATTTTGGGCCCTACTTTGACCCAGTTCTCGGCCCAGAAAAGCAGACTAGAGCCAGAGAACATGCAGAAACCAACAACAACATTCATTCTACATAGTTTTTAGTTTTTAGATCTAGTTTTTACTCCTCCTCTAGGTTTTTCTCTCTCTACACATTCATAGTTCTTAGGATTTTAATTTCTATTGTTCTTTGCATTGGGATATTGAGAAGAGTTATTACCTCATCAAGACTTCGTCATTCTAGTTCATTTTCTTTACTTGGCTTCACTCTTCCATGTCCTTTAATTTACTCAATTTTACTATTGGATTATTTTAGAATTTATTAATACAAAAGTTACTTTTATTTTTAACTGATTCCTTTGAGTTTTATTTATCATGTCTTTCTTTAATTCCCTTTCCTATGTTATGAGTTCTACATTCACAATGAGCGAGTAGTTCCCTAACTTGATAGGGGGTTAATTGAAAGGAACCCTTGAGTTGTGGTGCTTAAAAGAAAAATTGTAATTGGGTTTATTGTTGGAATGTTCTCTAGTCATTAACACTAATCATTTTCAATTGAGCGGATTGGAACTTGTGAATAGAAATAGCATTCCAACTTGTTTGACTTTCCCTTACCTAGTAAGGGATAACTAAACAGAACAACCTTCAATTATCAATTAATCTTGAGAGTATTGCAACAAGAATAGGGCTTCCAACTAATCTACTCCCAGTCAAGGCTTCTATTTAAATTATTTAATTTCTCTAATTTAATTTCTTGTTTATTCAACTCAAACCATTTTGAAAACATCTGATTAATAAAATAGCACACCTTTCTGCAACTCGTTGGGAGATGACCTAGGATTCATACTCCCAGTATTTTAATTTTAATTTTTGTGACAACCCTTCTAAATTGATAAGCAGATTTCTGGTTGATTAAGAACTATACTTGCAACGCATATCTCATAACAATTCTTAATTCACCAATTTCTGCCACGTCAACCACCACGAACCCCACTAGTCTCTTTTAAAATCATGTGAGCGGTACATCACCACGAACCCCACATACTTCTCGACACTGGGCAAGCGGTAAACTACCACAAACCTTGCCAGGTCAAGCTCAAACAGTTTCGTTTTCAAATTCCTTATACATTATTCATTCAAAATCATTCACTAAGACCATATTCATCATATACATATCACATTTACACACTTCTCATTCCTAACTCACTACCTCTCGAACTTTCTTCATCTCCAAGTTACTACTCCTCCCTACCTTCTACTCACCATTTAACATACAGCTAAGGTTTAGGGGGCTAAGAGAGTGAAAACATAGGTTTAGAGGTTCAAAATTAGGTTTTAAAACATAAAATTCATTTTTGCTGAAAACAGGGTCGTCGCGTGCAGGTCGTCGCGTACGCAACCCCTCAAAAAACCCCTGCTCGCGTACACAAGTGTTCGCAAGATCTGCAGATTAGCAAAAATATTGAATGCTGTACAATTTTCAGTTTTGCACTCCAAACTTCCAACGTGCATAACTTTCTCATTTTAAAACATTTTTCATCCGTTCTTCGAACGGCGTAAACTTCACGGTCCAATTTTCATATGAAACAAGTTTTAAACAATTTAGGAGTTCAAAAGCCGAGTTATGGCTCACCAAAGTATGGCAAAAAATTAACTTTTCACAAAATTTTCACAAGATTTCTAAACCTCAATTTTCATAACACTTTCAATTCCATCTCTTTTAAAACTTACCAAACCACATCAACCCAAGCCCCAATATTACTCAATACACCAATTGCACCAATTTTACAATTATGGTCACGTCCGCATAATAATTCATTCTCAACAACAATATAATCCATACCATCAACTCACATATACATATATATACATCATCAACACCAATAACTTTCTTATACCAAATGACAACCACTTAGCCAATCCACATTCACATCTTTCAATCCTGACAATCAAAATCATGAAACACATCATGAATACCATCATTGCTCACCCAAGTTTAAGATAACTCAACATTTACTTTAAGGTCACTAACCACTAATCATACATACATGCTTCAACCTATCTTATGGTTATCTAGCGTATATTTTCACAAGACATTATATTTTAGTTACGAGAAACTGGAACCAAACCTTGGCTGATTTTCCGATAAACCCAGAATACCTCAAGCGTTCCCTGCACCATAAGCTATCAACTACATCCCCTCACCAATGATCCTAGCTTCCAAAATTGATCTTAAGCTTTCATTTCCTCAACTTGGCTCCAATTCACAACCAACTTTAATCTAACAATAAAATTATCATCACAATCAATGTAAAACTCACTAACTCAATATTTCAAAATGGTTTGGGGGTGCTTTACCTGATCCACGACTCCAATGAGCTAAACCCGACAATACCCGCAAGTTAATTCGAACCTAAACACCAAAATCAAGCAAAATTTAACATAATTACACATTGAATTTTGTAATTTTGGAAGGAGAGTTCTAAAATTAATAATTGGATTCTTTACCTAATCAAGTACTGAGCTTTATAGAGCTCAACACTGTGGTCGCGTAGCCGCAAACGGTGTGGCGATCGGAGCTCCGGATTAAAAGTTACGATGAATTGAAAATTGAAAAGGGGTTAGGTTTTGATGGCTTCTTCAATCTCTCTACTCAGCGCTGGAAAGGGAACAATGAATGGAAAATTGGCTGAAGTGAAGCGTTATATATGTTGGGCCTTGTGCCCGGTCCAACCGGTTTGGCCTATTCGGCCTAATCTTGGGCCGAATTCTTTAAAATTAGTGTCAAAATTCTTACTTTAATTAGCTCTATCTCTTTAAATTGTAAAATTGTATTTTCTAATTTCTTTTATTAATAATTAATTTATTGGCTAATTATTTACTAATTTTGCGAGTTTTTACAGGTTGCATTAAATTTAAGTTGGATGCAAGTACGCAATGAGAAATAATAGAGATGCCTTACTAGCATGAGGAAAAGTAGCCTATGCCACTTGTACATAAGTTTCCTAATGCAGACCCTTTAGCATTATGACTACTAGAGAGATTGCTGGTTTTTGATCCAAAAGACCGACTTACTTACAGTCGCAGAAGTTTGTGACATTGTGCTTTATTGGTTATGTGTGGATTGAAATGTGTTAGAGTGTAGATCATGTATAGAAATCTGTAATATAATAATTTTTTGTCTTGTCAGGCATTGACCAATCCTTACTTCAAGGCACCGGCTAAAGTTGAGAGAGAACTGTCTTAACTATTGTGAGCTCCCTTTTTATCCATCGGAATCAAGGCATGGTTGGTTTCAGCAATCCCTGATCACTCTCTCGAGCTCACATCCTTCTTTTACTCAACGGGGTGAAGGAAGAATGAAGCTACAACAACCCCAAAATAGAGAATTGAGTATTTGAGTGGCAACTTGCAGAATTTTGTGGTCAGTTGAAATTTGTAATTTCTATTTGACTCTCACTTGCTCTGATTTTTCTCAATTTATAAACAAACTTACAGTTCTTATTTGTGTGTTGAGAGTTTTTAGAATTTTTTTCTATAATTAGGTTAACTTTACAGACATAAACCAGTTAAAATGTGTAAAATGTGTTATTCTGAGAAAATCAATAGCTTGAACATTCTATAGATACTTATTTAGATTATTGGATTGTTTCTGTTTTTTAATTTTATTTCTGGAGTCTTCTCATCATTGTTGATTTAAAAGAAGAAAAAAAAAGCATACAATAACAAGTTAGGCTTTTCAAATATATCACTGTGTGTTTAAGGTGTTAAATGCTCAATAGTTTCTCATAACTCTTTTAAGTTTATAGCACCTTGAATTTTGTAACACCCTAATTACCATAAGCCTTACCTCATGCCATAAAGCAAAGGATAATTAAAAGTCACAACAATTCTAAGGCTTATACAACAATATATATAGAAAGAAATAGTAATTCTAGAAGCCCGATGAAGAAATAAGCTCAAAAATAGAGTTTCAAAAGAGTGAAACGTTCACACGAAGCTACAAGCTTAAAGGCACAAGATATAGATACAAGATGATAAGACATACATAGATATAAAAGTATAATAATCATAAGATACAAGCCTCAGCCCGCAGAGTTTAGGCCGACTAGTTATACAAAACTATCAGTTCACCACTGGCCCACAGCCTTCACCAACCTAACCTCCATGCGATCCATTGCCACTGCCTTCTGAACCTCCTCAATCCCAGTAGAAACACAAGTAATAGAAATGCAATTAAGGCACAAGTAATTATCATGTATAGCAAGTAATTCAAGAAGCAATTAATCATGTTATGCAATTAGGCAAACAATGTAAGTTGGAAAAGCAAGCTAACATATAGAATATGCACATGATGAATGCTTGTCCTATTTGGCTGTGATATCACATTGTTGGTTCAACTGCCAACCCGACACATTTCCATGGGAATGTCGCCTTTCGATCACGAATAAAAATGGGTACCTTCCCCAGGGTTATAGTGCCCTGGCCACTTTCCTAGAGATATAATGCTCGGCTCACTCTTGTGACTCGAAAGGATGCGAGCAGGATACTTAGCCACATACCTCACATCTCAACGTAAGTGAGATTAACCACATTCCTTACACCGCCGTTGTGACCTCGACAGGCGGGATTAACCTACCATCCCTGCTAGGCGCATAACGTCTCAACAATACCAGTATAAAAATTTATATATCCCATCAGTGATCACTTTCAGTATTTAATCTTTCTCATTTACCTTCGAGTCCCAGACTCGTCATAAACATTTCCAATTTTCTTATTTTTGCAGCTCATCATACTCATCATCACATAGTACCTTAACGGTCCGCTCACAAACTTCAGAAACCTAAGTTTTTGTCTTCTAAACTTTTTACCAGAAAATATCTAGTTAAACTCACTTAGGTTATTCTCTATGTTTCAAAGCCTAAAAACAAGTTAAGACACCCTAGATAAGCATTACGAAAGTTTACAAGCTTGTCGGGAAGGTAAAACAGTTAAAAACAAGATTTTCATTGAAAAATAGGGCAGTGTGTGTACGCATAGAGGTGTACGTACACACGCCCAGAGGAGTTTTCTCAACTTGTATGTGTGTATGCTTAGAAGTGTGCATACGCACAAAAAGTAAAATGTTCTATTTTGTGTGTATGCATGAATACATGCGAACGCCCTCAACACAAGGTAGTTCCCAGCTTGTGTGTGCGCATGGTGTTGTGCGTACTAACAATGACCAAAAGCATGGGGTTGGATTTTTGCACTAAAAATAGGATTGACATTTCAAGTATAGTCCAAACCCAACCATTGATCATTAATCAAATTATAATCCTAAAGATGTCACAATCAACACAAAATAACTGGGAGTTTTAAGTCCCAGGTTGTTCTACCTAGGAACTAATGCCAATGAGTGCACACAATTTTGGTTGTGAGAAGCAGGGGGTTTTCAATGATTGAAAGCAATAAAAATAAAGAGATAAAAGAACGAGACAAAATTGTAATTAATAAAGTAGTGAAGGAATAAAAGAACTATGCATGTAATATGGACAAGTAAAGCTATAAAGTGATGAAAAAGTGGTTTAAAACATAAATGAAACCTTGACTTGGGATGAGTTATGGAGTCCCTTCCTTGCCATAACCACAACTATGATAATTATCATGAGTTAATCTCGCTTAGTTAACCCCAACCATCGAGAAGTAAGTCAAGTAAGCATAATTGACCTTAATCCATAAGTCCTAACCAACTTACCAAACTAGTTGATAAAAGGCTAGCTTTAACGGAAACAAGAATCAACTAACTCCTCAAAAATTACCACTAAACGTTGGACATTATGGCTCTAGAAATCCATAAACTCATTTTCCCAAGCCAAAGGGTGAAAATCTACCCCATAACTAAGCTTGGCATTTCATCAAACACATAGAGGGCATAAACATAAAACATGGCAAAATTGGAAAAATGGTAAAAGCTATGAACCATAAATGATCAAAATCAATAAAGACAATTCAAATAAACATATAAAAGCCATCAACATCAAACTAAACAACTAGGAAGCCAAAATTGTAAGATTATGTAAATTGACAAAAGAAATTAAAATAGATGAAAATGTAGAACAAATAGTGTAATTAAAAGAGGAATTAAAGAAATTCTTACAATAAAAATTGCTAGAATCCAAAATCAACTTGAAGTATAAAATGCTATAAAACCCTAATTAAAAGCCTAAGAGAGAATTTCCTAATCTATACTACTCCTATTCCTACTATGTGTTTTTCCTATTCTAAGATGGCTCCCTTCATATGGCATGAAGTTCCCTTAATATAGCCTTTGATTTCAGCATCCAAGCCTTCAAAAATGGGCCAAAAGAGCCCCAAAATCGCAAGTGCACGTGCATTTTTAATGAAGGCACACACTGGGACCTATGCGGATGCACAGACGTGTGCGTCCGCACACTTCGCTGAATTTTCACTTGTGCGTATGCAGAGATGGTTGTGCTCACACACACGTCGCGATGCTTCTGGATTCGCTCTGCTTGGGTTCTTGTGCGTACGCACGGGTAGCTGATTTCCATTTTGTGTGTACGCACGCATCCTTGGGCGTATGCACGCATGGCTGAGCTCTCCTCCTTTGTTTTCTTCATGCTTTCTCCCAATTGCATGCTCCTCTTCCATTCCCACCGAGCCCTTCCTACCTTATTCATCTGAAATCACTCACAAATAACATCAAGGCATCGAATGGAAGGTCAATGGAATAAAATTAGTCAAAATAGGCACGAAAGAGCATGTTTTCATAATCAAGCACAATTTAGGGAGAGAATACAAAAGCATGCTATTTTAATGAATAAGTGTGAATGTATATGATGAAATCCATTCGAATCAAACCAAAATATATCAGAAAATATGGACTCATCAATTCTCCCATACTTAAACAATAGCATGTCCTCATGCTAAACCACTCAAAGGAGAGGGATAAAAGGGTAAGCAACTTATTCAATACAACTACCTATACACATGCATGTATGTATGTACTATATATTCCTATATATACTATAGTATCCTATTGAATTGGTGAAAATAAACAATCAAATTTCCAAGCAATTATATAGACATATAGGGCTAAGCAAAGAAATGATTCAATGCAAACAAAAAATCTAGAGAATTGATTCAAGGCATCAAAATGGAGCAACTTGCAAGAATGCATGATAAGAGATGTGGAGACATAGAATTGAGTGATCGAACGTTCACTAGGTGTGTATACACTCTCATCACTCGGTGTTTAGGGTCAATTCACTCAAATATCTTCTAATCATGCTTTCAAAGATTTGCTTTTCATCTAACAATCAACAAGTATTTGATGTATGTATGCAAGTATCATGAGATCTTTAGAAGGTTGTAATGGGGTAAGGGTAAGGGTAGGATGAGTATATGGCTAAGTAGACTAAAGGATTGAATCTTTGATTAACTCAAATATCCAACTCAACCTATATCAATCAACCCACAACAAATGCATTCTAGCCACCCATTACTTCTTTTCACACACATTCATGTCTTAGTTTCTATTCAAATCACATATGCATTTCTTATTCATTTTTTTCATTTTCTTTGGGATAACTTTTGTCCCATCTTATTACTATATTTTTCTTCCATTTCATTTTTTTTCCATTTCTTTTTTATTTTTCTATGGCAAATGCATATGGTTAAAGCAAATTGATACATGAATATGCACCCATTTTTTCCAAATTTTCAATATAAGTACTTAAAACAAAATTTTTCTCTACCAATGCTTTCCAAAATTTTCTCCAAACTTAAATAACACACACACCCCAACCTAAGCCAATAAAAAATGCAATTCAAGGTAAATCATGGTCTTATGCTTAGGGTTTTGATGTGGTTACAATTAGAACAAAGGGGTTTAACAAGCTCAAAGGGGTGAACAATGGTAGATGCAAGGGTAAGGCTATATGGGTGAGTGAGTTTAATTCAAAAATGGCCTTAATCATGCTAAATACATTTAGGACATCAAATATTAGAAATAAAGAATCAAGCAAAACCAAGATTACAATCATAGAAGTGATATAACACACAATGAACAAAAGTAGTGGTTAAAATGTGTAACCACTCAATATAGCCCAAAAGCTCACAAGGTATTTGTTCTTTACTCTTCTATGTTCCATAAAAATTATTCAAGCAAGTTTGAAAATAATTTTCCAAATCAATTCAATAGAATGCCCTTCAAACAAAATTCTTGAAAAATTTGTTGTTTTTCACTAGAATTATTTCCTATATGTAAGTATGTTTTGATGGATGCACATTTTTTTTTTCAAAATTTTCCTAGTTCTCTTCCTAATTTTCAATGAAACAAAAAAAAAAAAAAAACTAACATGAACAATTAGGACAAAATTGAACTAGGTACTATACTATTCACATCATCCAATCACAACTTCTATCTATAAAATATATACTAAGTGAAATATGCAAAAATGCAACATATAAAATATATACCAACTAGAAATGCAAAATGCAATAGTATAAGCTAAGATATATATACTAAAAGAGAATGCAATACAACAGTTAAAAAAAACACTCCAATATCTACAAGAAATCTAATAAAAAGAAACAAAAATAAAGTGCAAAGTATTCGGTAAAGAGAATTTTCACCCCAAAAATGACGAATCCTCCCCCACACTTAAGTATTGCACGGTCTTTCGTGCACGAATACAATCCGGGGGAAAATATCTCGAAGGTGCTCCATCTTCAGCTGACGGATGCGGGGGTTCCGGTTGCTAAGTAAACAAATAAACACAATTGAGAAAAAGTGAGATGTGTGTGGTATGACAATGTGTGTGTTCTAACTGTGCACGGTTTAGAACAACACACATTGGCCGGGTAAATGGAGATCACACAATCACAAGAATTAGCATATGTCCCTCAATTAGGTAACCTAGGTTGCAAGTGGAGAATGAGCAAAACTTAAGGCCCAAGCAACCTTAGGTAACTATGAAAGTGAATTGAGTGATTAAGATATTGGCGATTATAATTGTGCAAGTTAAAGCGCAAGATTAATATAAAATAGCACAGTAAACAACAACCAATTCAATAATGAGCGCAAACTCCCTATTCATCACGAAGCATAATGAAAAAGTCACATGGAAGGGTACTTGTTACAAAAATTGATAAGCTTGAGAAGAATCAAGTTAGGTCACTCAAACAAATGCAAAGCATTAACAAGGAACAAGTATTAGACATGTGATGAATTTTAATATTAAAATCATGATGAACAAATAATTTCAACTCAATTCACTTAATCCAATGCACTTATATAATTTTTCCTAGTGGTATAATCAAAATATGAGTATTCAAATCCACTAGGTACTTGCATGTTAAATCAAAGTATAAGTGAATTGTATCAAGAGGCAATCGTATCGCTAATAAACAAACACTTGCAACTTATTTAAATAGAAACAACTAAAGTAAAACTAATATAATAACTAAAATAAAAATGAAATGCAATGAAGATTAAGTAAAACAAGAGAAAAAACATGGAAGAAGCAAGAAAAGGGAGGGATGGAGGGGTTGGGAGTGCTTTAGGGCTTAGGGAAAAGTGAAAACAAAAATTGCCCAAAACAGCACCTGTGCGCACGCACGGGTACGTGTGCGTACGCACAAAAAGGTAAAAAGGGGAGGGGTGCGTCCGCATAAGTCGTGCGAGCGCTTCGGACAGAGCGGGGATGTAGGAGTGTGCGCACGCACGAGCGTGTGCGAGCGCATAGAAGACTCTCTCTTTTTTTTTGTAATAGATGGATCATGTGTGCGTGCGCACACAGGTCCGTGCGCACGCACAAGGGCAAAAAGGGGTTCGGGGTGCAGGCGTACGGGCTGTGCTAACGCTCCCACCAGAGGGGCTGCCAGCTTGCGTGCGGACGCACACGTCGGTGCGGCCGCACAGATGATGGAAAATGCAGTTCAGTGTGCGCGCACAGGTTGGTGCGCACACACAGGTGCCCTGTTTCACAAAAAGTTTTCCTTCAAAATTAAGGGGTCCAAACCTTAGCACATCAACATATCAACCCCAAAATATTCAGAATAACCAAAATCATGATCCATATGCAAATTAACATATCTAAGCTCAAATTAAACTAATCCTAAAGTAACTAAGACAAGCAAACATGAAATTAAACTAAGACTATAAACAAAAAAGGGTAAGAAAGATGTTACTATGGTGGGGTGTCTCCCACCTAGCACTTTGGTTTATAGTCCTAAGTTGGACTTATTGAGGAGACTCTAGCTAGGGTGGCTTGTGTTTCCACACCTCCTTGAACCTCCATCCATGCTTGGTCCTTAAAGCTCCTCCGGGATCCCATATTCGAGTTTCCCGGTCTCTTTCTTGTTGATCTCTATGGTCCAAGCCGGATGGATAAGCTCTCAATTGACCCTTGTAGCATCCCAGCATTTTCCAAAAATCACTCCATTGTGCTTCACACCATGCTTGAATCCCAATTCTTGAATTGTTCTTCTTGAAGGGCCTTGTGTAACAACCCTGATTTTCAAGTACGCGAGATCTTTTCTGAAGGCACATATTTCTCTGGAAAATCAGTAAGGGGAACACCTCTTATATATCATAAAGTATCTCAATCATCATTTTTATTATGTCATCTTTAAGCTAGAACCTCTTCTGAGGCAAGCTCAATAACGCAATCGCGAAGAACCTTGTTTTTGAACCGTATCGGTTAGGAGTTTTGATTCTGTTTTTTGTAAATAGTCTCAGTTTGACGAACCGGACTCGATTTATGAGAGAAGAAAGATAATAGGATGATATTATCATTATATTAGTATTAGAAGCTTCTTGAATAATATTATAAGGTTACCTGGTCAGTTTTAGTTAAAAATAGAAAATCGGTTTAACCGGGTTTACGGTTTACTGGTGCAGCTTAGCACCAACACTCTCTGATGAATTTTGCAATGCTAATGCCTCATTATACATGTACTATTCTCATAATAAGTATGTTACTAGTATCATTTATGCTAGTAGCTCAAAAAATAATTTTTAGAGATGTTTTTACGAGTGTTCCGATACACCTAGTTTTAGTAGTTGTACACCAGAGATATTTTAATATTATTTTAAACCACCTCCAAGCCAACCAATCACAACTCACCTTACACCCCCAAGACCTCCAAGGCTGTCTCATTTCATCATTTTGGCCGAAATTAAAAGGAGAGAAAAGAGAGAAAACTTCATGAACACTTAATCTTCAAAGCTTGATTTCTTCTGAACTAAAACTCAAATCAAAAGTCCGATTTCACCAAAATGATCCTCTCTTCTTCCTCTACATAACCATGTGACTTATCAAGGCTGGAAATAAGGTGAGATGGCTGTCTCCCTCCTATTTCAATTCGGTTTTCAAGGAAAACCATGCAAAACATGTGTTTTCTTGATGTTTTTCCTTAGGAATCATGCTTAACTTGACTTGAGGGCCAAGAAACGTGAATTTTCAGCAAGTCTAAGGTGAGATATCTCTTCCTAACATACTGAGTGAGATTTGGTCAGTTGAGAGTTTTTGGATTTAAAGTTGTTCTTGATGGGATTTAGGAGGAAAAAGTGCTTAAGGACCACCTGAAAGTTTAACCGAATTAGGAGCAGCAAAACCAGGTAGGGTGTCACGAAATTAATCTTGATTATTTGTGTTTGAGTTGTGTGAATGTTGTATTATTTGGCTGTGCTAAAAATTGGTTGCATATGTGATTGATTCTTGGTGAAAATTTGGTGAAATTTTGATGAAATTTGATGAAATTCAAGCTTTAAAGTTCATGTTCTTGGGCAGCTGGAAAAACGAAACCCTAAGCTTAAATTGAGGTTCAATTTATGTTGAAATCATATAGAAAAGATGGGGCTTTAGTGGCTGCAATTTTATTTTGAATTATGGTAAAAATCGGTTGCTGAAAAGACTGAAAAACGGATAAAAACAGAGAAAGAATCTGAAGAATTTGTGAAGAACATGAAGAACACTTTGAGTGTGGTGAAGAACAATGAAGAACACCTTTTAGATCTTAGAAAGGGCAAGGAAGTAAATATTTTGGTGTTTGGGGGGGTTATTTTGTAATTTCTGAAAGTTAGGGTGGTTAAAGTAAAAATATTAAAAGTTACGGGTGGTAAAAAGTTAATTTTAAAGGTTAAAAGGTAAAGTTAAGGTAATTTTCGAAAATTTAGTAATAAAATATTAAATAATAATAAAATAATGCGGAAAAGGCAGTTTTTTGTAAAAGCTTTAGAAAGACAACTTTAAGTGCAGAATCTCATAATTACCTTCATAAAACACTTAGGGAGTGGTAATAACATATTAGTGAGGCAAAGATAAAGGAAAGATAAGAAGTTAAAGAAGAGATAAAAATCGAAGAAAAGTCTGTAAAGTTTTAATGACAGAAAAACAGACAGAGATTAGTGAACGAACTAGGGCAACATAGTTAGTTCTTGAGTTCCGACTAGGGTTAGGTATTATATGAAAAGTTAAACTGTTTCAATATAGACTTAATGAACCTATACTTGGGACAGACTAACTATTCATACGGAAATTTACATAAGCTTTAAATACACATGTTAAACAGAGAAATCAGAGCAGAATAAAGTAACACAGAGCACAGAGTAACCAGAGTAAAGTAAAGAGATACAAAGAGAAAAGAATAATATGATAAAGAGAAATGGTTTGAGCCAGGATATTGTAAAAGTGAAAGATGTAAAGTTTGTACAGTATGATTGAACAGAGAGAGAAAGAGGTACTGCATAAGAATGTGAAAATGATGATGAATAATGAGAATGATGATGAATGATGATAATGAGAATGATTATGTGATGATTTGTTGCTTAAGGCAACCCAAGAGATATTTATTTGTTGCTTGAGGCAACCCAAGAGATGTGTTTATTCATTTGTTGTGTTAAGGCAACTCCAGATATACTTGTATGATTATTTGTTGTAGTGAGGCAGTCAGATAGATAATGGTGTGATCACTGAGAACGCTTTCCTACGGTACAGATCCATATTTTATTTCTGTAAGGCAGAGGGGTTATTTCTTGCTACAAAAGTACTGTGACCACCTGTTCCATTTCTGTAGTGGCAGAGAGGTTATTTCCTGTATACAGAAGGTGTGTCGGCGTACATCCCTGCAGTGGCAGATGTCTTATTTCCTGCGTGCAGTGGACCCTGTGGTGGCAGAGGGGTTATTTCCTGTACACAGGGGTATAGCCAATAGGAAAGCCTTATCCAGACAGAGGTTGCTAGATAACGTTGGGAGCGGGTTAGTAACCGACAGATGAGCTCATTACCTGCACTAGGGCTAGACATGCATCATACTTGGTTGCGCATTTCCTTTGTTATGATTGTGGTATGAATGTATGCTTTCCTTGTTTGTATTCCATTCTCTGCGCTTGTTTTGTTTTCTTGTATTCTTTTGTTTGTGTTTTGCTTTCTGTTTTCTCTATTTTCTCTATTTATCTGTATCTTCTGTTCACTACTTCTCAGTATTCTGCTATATATCTGCTAAGCGACACAAATTAATGAACTTAACTAATAACCCCGGCCCTACTAAGAACTCCCCAGTTCTTATCCCTTCTCTCTCCCTTCCCCCTTCAGATGGAAGCATGAGTACCATTCCGTAGTGTGTTGATGACTGTTCTGCAAAGAGGATTTCTCTCTAGGTAGTCTTCTGAGTCTAGGGTGAGTATCATTCTCTGTTTATATGTATATACTGTGAGACCAGCCAATGTCTACACCCCGTTTGTTCTTGAACTTCAACTTAAATCCTGTGTACGAGACTCCTGTTGTGTGGCTACTTCATGAGGTACCAGAGAGACGTCCTGTGGAAAG
Source organism: Arachis ipaensis (assembly GCF_000816755.2). Taxonomy (NCBI): domain Eukaryota; kingdom Viridiplantae; phylum Streptophyta; class Magnoliopsida; order Fabales; family Fabaceae; genus Arachis; species Arachis ipaensis. The sequence continues at coordinate 95,150,499 of NC_029789.2, read as the reverse complement.
GTCTGATCGTGCAGGGAAGTAGCAGATGATGTTCTACCTTTTGGTGACGTTCCACCTGACTTGAGTTTTGAAGACTTAGAGCGTACTTTCCCTCGCTTTAGTAGTTTAGAGGGAATAGGTGAGTATAGAGTCTAGACTAGCCTGGGTGCCAGCTTAGGGACTTCTTGAACAAGTCAGGGCCTAGGATGTTGTATGTATATATATGTATATAGTTATTATCTAGCTATATCTATGGGTGTTCTAACTAAAAGTCTATACTCTAATAAAGGCTGAATCACTGAATGTTGTTGACTACTTGTGATATATTTATGTGTGGTTGCTTATAACTATTTTATCTGTTATTATTAGTGAATTGATTATAAATGATTCTGTTTATTAATTCAAACATTTTCAAAAAAAAAAGTACCTCACTAACTAACTATGCTTTTAACAACGAATCAGGCTCATATAATAAATAATAGATAATAATTAGGATGACAAATTGGTAGCACTCAGTTTCTGGTATGTCCTAGGTGTACTGAAAATTGGGTCGTTACACCTTGGATTCTCTTGGCAACCAACATCCTTTCCTCCACCATGCACCAACCCAAGAAAGACCATAAGTTGGTAGTCCGTCTCCAAGATAGCATATGGTGGGGGCCAATGAAGTTCGTAGGTGAAATTGCTACCCACTCAATGTGCTCTTGGTTGTCAATTTCTTCCTCACCAACCTCTTCCTCCTCTTCCCCATCACTCACATCATAACAAGGAAGTTGTGAGAAGTCTACCTCCATGTCTTTCTCAAGCTCAAGGGGAAGAGGTTCATTAGGATCCTTAAGGGGATTGATCAAGGAGGACAAAAAATCCTCAATGATGAAATCCTCATATTGATCAATCTCCCTCAATTCTCCCATTCTCTCCTCTAGTTTACATACTTCCCTTTCTCCCTCTTGTTGCATGTCATGACCCAACTCCTCTTCTTTCCCTTGAGACTTTACATTCTCCTCTTCACTCCATTCTTTAGTTGATCTTTCACGTTCTTCAAGAGAAGTGTCTTGATTGGATGAGCGTAAGAGGACTAAGCGGTTCATCGCTTCGGCTATGGTTGCCACAAATTGCCCTTGTGTCCTTCGGAATCCTTCTTACTCTTGGAGAAAAGCTTGAAAGTCTTGATGGTCTTGGGTCAAGGGTGGAAAATCTTTACATTGGTGTGAAATTTGAGGTTCATAATTTGGGAGGAAGGTTGTATGTATGGGAGGTGACTCATGTTGATAAGTTCTTAGAGGTGGTATGTACGGATGTGGTTGTTGGTAGTGGTGTGGTGTTTAAAAATGTGGTGATTAAGGGTTGTGTTGAGGGTAGGGGTCACAGGTATATGGTGGTGGAGGTGTATAGTCATAGTGAAATCCACCATATCCTAGGGTTGGATATGCATATTGATGAGGGCTTTGTTCAATGTGGTATAGAGGAGGTTTCTCCTCCCAAAATTGATGCTCCAATCCCATGATGCAATCCAAAATAGAAGTTATCAATCCCTAATAAAAGATCACAACCAAACTCCAAACCAAGATGGTGATAACTCAGAGAAAATAGAGAATAAAAGCCAAAGACATCAATTAACAAAAAAAGCAAAGATCCTAACTAATAGCAAAAACAAGAAAACAACCCAAAAAGTATCTATTCACACTATGGACATATTTACAACAACCAAAATATAGCACTCATGACGCTAGTTCCCCGACAACGGCACCAAAATTTTTTACAATGACCAAAAGCATGGGGTTGGATTTTCGCACTAAAAATAGGATTGACGTTGCAAGTATAGTCCAAACCCAACCATTGATCATCAATCAAATTATAATCCTAAAGATGTCACAATCAACACAAAATAATCGGGAGTTTTAAGTCCCGGGTCGTTCTCCCTAGGAACTAATGCCAATGAGTGCAGACAATTTTGGTTGTGAGAAGCAGGGGGTTTTCAGTGATTGAAAGCAATAAAAATAAAGAGATAAAAGAACGATACAAAATTGCAATTAATAAAGTAATGAAGGAATAAAAGAAATATGCATGTAATATGGACAAGTAAAGCTACAAAGTGATGAAAAAGTGGTTTAAAACATAAATGAAACCTTGACTTGGGATGAGTTATGGCCCTTCCTTGCCATAACCACAACTATGATAATTATCATGAGTTAATCTCGCTTAGTTAACCCCAACCATCGAGAAGTAAGTCAAGCAAGCATAATTGACCTTAATCCATAAGTCCTAACCAACTTACCAAACTAGTTGATAAAAGGCTAGCTTTAATGGAAACAAGAATCAACTAACTCCCCAAGAATTACCACTAAATGTTGGACATTATGGCTCTAGTAATCCATAAACTCATTTTCCCAAGCCAAGGGGTAGAAATCTACCCCATAACTAAGCTTAGCATTTCATCAAACACATAGAGGGCATAAACATAAAACATGGCAAAATTGGGAAAATGGTAAAAGCTATGAACCATAAATGATCAAAATCAATAAAGACAATTCAAACAAACATATAAAAGCCATCAACATCAAATTAAACAACTAGGAATCCAAAATTGCAAGATTATGTAAATTGACAAAGGAAATTAAAATACATGGAAATGTAGAACAAGTAGTGTAATTAAAAGAGGAATTAAAGAAATACTTACAATGAAAATTGCTAGAATCCAAAATCAACTTGGAGTATAAAATGCTACAAAACCCTAATTAAAACCCTAAGAGAGAATTTCCTAATCTATACTACTCCTACTCCTACTATGTGTTTTTCCTATTCTAAGATGGCTCCCTTCATATGGCATGAAGTTCCCTTAATATAACATTTGATTTCAGCATCCAAGCCTTTAAAAATAGGCCGAAAGAGCCCCAAAATCGCGAGTGCACGTGCATTTTTAATGAAGGCACGCATTGGGACCTGTGCGGATGCACAGATGTGTGCGTCCACACACTTCACTGAATTTCCACTTGTGTGTACGCACAGATGGTTGTGCGTACGCACACGTTGCAATGCTTCTGGATTCGCTCTGCTTGGGTTCTTGTGCGTACGCACGGGTAGCTGATTTCCATTTTGTGCATACGCACGCATCCTTGTGCGTACGCACGCATGGCTGAGCTCTCCTCCTTTGTTTTCTTCATTCTTTCTCCCAATTGCATTCTCCTCTTCCATTCCCACCGAGCCATTCCTACCTTATTCATCTGAAATCACTCACAAAAAACATCAAGGCATCGAATGGAAGGTCAATGGAATAAAATTAGTCAAAATAGGCACGAAAGAGCATGTTTTCGTAATCAAGCACAATTTAGGGAGAGAATACAAAAGCATGCTATTTTAGTGAATAATTGTGAGTGTATATGATGAAATCCATTCGAATCAAACCAAAATATATCGAAAAATATGGACTCATCACGTACACACAACTTGCAAATTTCGCAGGGTGTGCGTGCGCACCAGAGTGTGCATACTCATGTGAAAACAAACCTGGGTGTGCATGCGCACCAGTGTGTGCGTACGCACAAGTGAAAATATGGCCCCTACTCTGAGCACGCACACAACAGTGTGCATGGGCACAGAAACCAGAACTCAATTTCTGTAACATCACAGAATACATATTTTTGACACCAACATCCAACGATCATATTTTTTTCTACAAAATTTTGATTTTTATTAAATCTATACTGTTTTAAAGATCTTTGGATTATCTTTAATTTGATACAAAATTCAATCAATTTAAAAAACTATAGCTCAAGATATGATCTGCCAAAATTGGCTTAAAATTTATTTTTACCAAAAACCTTAAAAACTCAATTTTACCAAATCTCTCAATTCAAGATCAATTCCTCTACATCCAAACTAGTCCTAATATATCTAAATTATATTCATATATCTTCAAATTTATTCCGCAACCTACCAATTCACATTTTCATCGTTTTCACACCTAATCATCATTCAATTTATTAATCTCTCAAACAATATGCAACAACATCACACGTCAATAATTCCTCATACATAAATTCCTTACTTACCATCCATCATCATCATAATAGTCATCCACCACCAATCATAGCTCAACATCAATAATTTATCATCATGCAATATTAATTCAAAAATCAACACCATTTATGAACAACAACATCATTTTAACAATTATCAACAATTAATCAAATCCTATCCTAAGTCCACTAGCCTAAGTGTCTAGAAATATTACATATTATATAGAGAAAACCGAAACCGTACCTTGGCCAATTTCCAATATGCACCAAACACTAAGATTTGACTCCAACCAAACTTCCACAAGTTTCCAAGTTCAATCAAGCCACCATATACAATCCAAAAGCTCCAATAATCATAAATTCCAAGCTATACACAATTAATTCATCATAATTAATACCTAAGGTTTAAAAAACTCATAAATTTATAAGGGTTTAAGACATTCCTACCTTACCCAATAGTTTTGGGGACAAATCTCAATAGCAACCAAGTGCTAGAGTGTACCTAAACACCCAAAATCACAAAAATTTTTCAAAAACCAAACCTAAAATTTTGAATTTCATAGAGATAAAAGCTGGGAAAGGATTTTCGAAAATCATACCACTTTGGTTAGATAAAATTAACTGACTCAGTGAGAGTTTTGCATGACCGCAAATCGTTCGCAAATCGGAGCACCATAGCTAAAGTTATGAGCAAAAGAGTGAGGAAGTGAATAGTGTTCTTCCTCTCCTCTCTAACCCTACCAGCTGCTGTTATGTTTGTATTATGAGGTGTGAAATGGTTGAATAGGGTTCATTTAAGTAGTTATATATGTTGGGCTTGGGCCCAACTTGGGTCTGGTCCAACTCGTTAGCGTTTTTGGCCCGTTTGGCCCAACTTTGAGCCAAACCTTTAAAATTAGTTCACGATTTTCAACTTTAATTATTTTTCTAAGTTTTCTACAGTTTTTACAACTCTCACACAGTATCGGACAGATTTAAGCCAGTACTGCTAGCAAGTTTACCGATACCATTTTTTGTAAAATCTGAATAATTAATAAATAATTAACTGATAAATTAATATTTAATCTAGAAAATTAAAAAATAAAATTTTATAGTTTAATGTGATAGAACTAATTAAAATGAGAATTTTGACACTAACTTTAAAGAATTTGGCCCAAGATTGAGCGGAACGAGCCGAACCATTCAAACCGGGTCCAAACCGGTCCCGTGGACCAACCCATTCACTTAAATAAATGAGCTCAGATAATTTCTCTCTCCATTTGCATGCTGGAAATGCTAAATGCTCAGCAAGGAAGGAAGAACACCTTCCAACAAAACACAAACCCTCACTTGATAATCAAATCCGAATAACTTTTGATCCAAAGCTCTGATCGCCGCACTATTTGTGGCCACATGACCGAGGTGTCGAGCTCTGCAAAGCCCATAAAATTATTTAAAAGGTAATCCAATTAATTCTTTCCAGTCTTCCAGCCCTTGATTTTTGAATTTATTGAGTAAAGGTGTTGAGATTTTGAGTTCTTTGATGTTATAAGGTCCAATTAGTTTGAGAGAAATGCTTAATCTTACCTCTTTAGTCTGTGGTACGGTAAGAATTCTCAACTCTAGTGGAATTCTTGATTTATGGTGTTGGGTATTAATGCATGGCAGAAGTTAACCAATTTAGAGATTTCAATTAAGAGAACAACGTTGCACGTATAGCTCTTAACCGGCTAAGATCTGCCTCACCAATTTAAAAAGGGTTGTCACAAATTTTAGAAATAAAATACTGGGAGTATGAATCCCAGGTCGTCTTCCAACAAGTTGCAAGAAAGAGTGCCAATTTATTAATCAAAAAATTCCCAGAAAGTTTGAGTTTGATAATGAATAACTAAATTAATCGAAAATTAAAGCAATAGAAATAAACTAAGAATAATTATTGATATTCCAAATAAAGGGCCTTGACTGGGGGAATAATTAAATGGAATCTCTATCCTTGTTGGGATCTTCTCAAGTGTAGTGTAAAAAGGGTGTCGTTCTCACTCGGTTATCCCTTACTAAATAAGGAAAAGTATGGTGATTGAACTAACTTTTACCTTCAAATCCTAGTCCTCTCCCTTGGGGAGGTCTAGTGTTAGTAGGTATGGAAATAGCTAACAACGTCCAATTCAACCAAACACTTGAGCATTCCAACTCAAGTATCTCCTCTTAATCAACTCCCATGTCAAGTAGAAATTCTACTCCATTAACATGAAATTAATAATCATAAAAATATGAGAAGACATAATTAAATAAAATAAAATGGAGAATTAAAATTAATTAAAATAAAAATAACTTTATATATTAATAAATTAAAAATGCAACATAATTATCGGAGCAGAGTCAATGAGTAACTAATTAAAAATAAAGGAATAAGGAAACAAACTAAAGTAATGTCTTCAATGGAGGTAATGACTCTCAGCATCCAAAAATCCAAGCAAAAGCATAAACTATCAATGTAATGCAAATCTAAAAATTCAGATCTAAAACTGAAGTAATTCTAATGTGATGAATCTGAATGTGTGTGGATGCGTGTTGAGTCTCAGCATGTTCCTAGGTTTTGTCTATGTTTCTGGGCCAAAAACTGGGTCAAAATGCGGCCCGAAATCGCCCCCAGCGTATTCTGTTATTTCTGCAGATCGCGCAGGTCACGCATATGCGTCATCCACGCGTTCGCGTCAGTCAGTGATTTTTCTTGTCACGTGTTCGCGTCGTCCACGCGTTCACGTCATTCGTGCAGACTCCAATCCATGCGTTTGCGTCAGGCACACGTTCGCGTCGCTGCGATTTCTTCATTTCGCGCGTTTGCGTGAGCCATGCGCTCGCGTCAGTATTCGCTGGTCATCTTCTTAGTTTATTGTGCTCCTTCCATTTTTGCAAGATTCCTCTCTATTCTCTAAGCCATTCCTGCCCTATGAAGCCTGAAACACTTAACACACGGATCACGGCATCAAATGGTATAAAGGAGAATAAAAATATATAATTAAAAGATCTTTAGGAAGCAAGTTTTCAACCATGGACAATTTTTGGGAAGGAATTGTAAATACATGCAAATCACATGAATAAATGGGTGAAGACTTGATAAAACCATACAATTAAACACAATAAAAATCATAAAATAATGGTTTATCAACCTCCCCACACTTAAACATTAGCATGTCCTCATGCTTAGTTGAAGGAGATAAAGTAAATGATTAGGGGCATGTAAAACTCATGCAATGCAATGCAACCTATATGAATGCAACTATATGATCCTTGTCTACTTGGTTAAAAGTAATTAAGCTCTTCAAGACAAACATAAATCAAATTCCACTAATTCAATTTATACAGTATGAACAGATAAAAATGCAAGAAGATAGCTCATGAAAGCAGGGAACATAGAATCAAGCATTGAACCCTCACTGATGGTGTATATGCACTCTATTCTCTCAAGTGTATAGGGTAATCACTCTACTCTTCTCTAATCATGCTTTCTAAATTTTTTTTTCTTCACCTAATCAATCAACAATATTTAACATACCAATGCAAACATCATGAGGTCTTTTCATGGTTGTAATGGTGTTAAGGTAAGGGTGAGGGTATATATATATGGCTAAGTGAGCTTATAAGTTGAATCTTTAATTAACCTAAGCTTTCACCTAACATACATATACTCTATATAACTTTAGAATCATGCCTAGCTACCCATAGTTTTCACTTTTGCATTACATACTCATGCATCAACTTTCTTTTAATTTTTATTACACATGCATTGATCTTTGAACTTAACTTAGAATCCGGATAATTTTGTCCCCTTATTATTATTATTATTATATTTTTATTTTTATTTATTTTTATTTTTTTATTTTTTTTGAACATGAAAATAAATATAGCTTATCAATGCACATGGATTAATTTTTATTTTTTTTTATAGTTTCACATGAGTAGGTACCCAAATTCCCATTATTTTATCATGACATATTCCCTTATTAACCCTTGTTCCCACAATCTTCTCATACTCAATTAACACACAATTTCTATCTTAAGCTAACCAAAGATTCAATTGGGATATTTAATTATTTTTCTGCTTAAGGCTAGTAATGTGGTAAAATATAGAACAAATGGGATTAAAAAGCTCAAAGTGGCTGACAAAGGTAATTTAAAGGGTAGGCTTATTTGGGATAAGTGAGCTAAACAAATAATGGCCTCAATCATACGCATGCATATAACATATTAAACATTGGACATATAGGATGAAACAAAATAAGATTACAATCATAGAGAAGCAAACACACAAGAATAAAATATTTATGGTTAAATAATGTAACCATATAGTTAAGCTTAAATCTCACAGGTTGTGTGTTCTTAGCTTTTTAAACTATGTTCCAAATACAACTTCAAACAAATTCAACACAAAAGTTTTGATTTAAATTAGTAAAATATTTCAAAATTAGGGTCTTAGAAGAAACTTATTATTTTCAATCAAGCAGAACATGCATGCAAATAACCTATTTCTATGCAATCTATCCTAAAGAAAAGAAAAATTAATTAAATATCCTATTTTATTGGTGTTAAGGAAAAGAAATTACCTCCGGAGGTCAGGTATTAATCGACTTCCCCACACTTAAGGCTTTGCACCGTCTTCGGTGCCATCTGTCAGGAACAAAGGGGGGGCTGGTAGTAGTATGTCCACCATCGGGACCGTCATGGCTCCCTGTGCTGGTAAATGAAGTGGAGTCTGTGGTGTCTGGGTCTTTGTAGTTTCCCATAAGTAGCTCCTTGAGGTATGTGAATCGGCGCTTGTTACGGTGCTCTCTTAGCTTTGCTTTGTGTTCCTGCCGATCCAACCTTTCAAGTATCTGATGGAGCAGTTGGTTTGTTGTAGGTGCTTGTGGTGTTGAAGGAGGAATGTCTTCAGCCGGTTCTGTAGGCTGGCTTGTAGTGGCTGTTGGCGGTCTGATATATTTCCCATTAGGGACGTACTGATCATCCCGTGGAAGTAAGGCTTTGGTATCCCCAGCTCTGTAGGAGACTCCGGCTGCCGCGACGAGATCTAAAACCAAGGCGGGAAAAGGTAGGTTGCCCGCAATTTGTATGTGTCCCATTGCATGTCAGATGTGTCTTGGTAAGTGTAGGTGCTGGTCTGTAAGGATACACCAAAGTAAAACAGCCATGTCTGCAGTGAAGGAGGACTCGTGAGTGCTTGGAAAGACATAATGAGACATGATCTGTGCCCATACTCGAGCCTCTAAGGTAAGTGCTGAAGCCGATATCCCTTTTGGTTGGGATCGATGGTATCTGTAGATCCATCTGCTGCCAGGTTATGCTATAACTCTGAGAACGGCGTCCCAGTCAAATTGGTATGTCTGGCACTTGAGTGAGGCTTCTTGGAATGCGTCCAATCCTTCTGGAGCAGGGGGAAGATCTAAAGCTTGTTGAATGGCCTCTTCAGTTATGGTGACTTGCTTCTGACAGACATAGACAAACTGCATGGTTGGCATGTGAAAGTTGGAGTAGAATTCTACTACCCATGAGAGATTAACCTGCCGTGGCTGTCTCCGTAGGAATTTCTAATGTCTTTGCTCAATGCAAAGCTTAACAAATTCAGCAATGCGGGCCTGGAGGATGAGAAGGTATTCAATATTGTAATTCCTCTTGATGACAAGTCATCTTAGCCTAGTTTCACTAGCCTTTTTCTTTGTTTTTATTAGGTTTTATGCACTTTCTTGCATTCTAAGAAAGTAATTTGGATTAAAAATGCATGACTTCTTTGAATCAATCAACCACCATGTAATTGATGTTAAATCATGAGGTTTAAGCTAAATTTAATTGAATTTTAATGATTTATAAACCTTGTGAATTTAGTGATACTTTGATTGGTTGTTTTGATTGCTTGTAGATGAAGAAAGAAGAAAATAAGAAAAGCGTGGCCTAAGGAATGTGCCCAAAGGAAGCAACAAGCGTGCCAAGAGAAGAAAAGCGTGGCAAAAATCAAGGAAGAATGGAAGCTAAGTTGGAAAAGTAAACTGAGCTTCACAAGGAATGAAAAGGGGAAGGCAAGGTACAAGGCTAAGTTCAAATAGTTAACTGAGCACTAAAGAAAGGAAGGAAATGGCATAAAGCTCAGTTAACTAAGTGAGCTTTATCGGGGGCTCTCAAAAATTAATTCAAAGCAAAAATCCCATAAATGAAGCCACCAAGACTTGAACCTTGCACCTGAGGGATGACAAGAAGGCACTGCTCTATAGAGGCAAAGGCGCTCAATTGCTTTACTTAATGGAGCGCTACATTATATTGCTAGGCATAAGGAAAATCATGAAAAAAAAGCCAAAACGCTTCCTCTAGGATTCGAACTTGGGAATTCTTTGAAACACAAGGGATGAGCGCCATTCAACTTGCAAAGAAATGAACTAAAATGCTTCCTCCAAGTTTCGAACTTGGGAACTCTTGGAAACATAAGGAGGAGTGCCCACTCATCCAAGGAAATTAGCTCCAATTTCCCCTGGAGGTGCACTTTGGGCTACAAATTGGATTAAAAATCCAATTTAATTCATTTCTTCACCAAATCAAAAGCCCACCCAAATTCCAAAATCCAAGAATAGAAAGTGTTTAAATAGGAGTTAGTTTGATGTAATTAGGACCTTCTGACACCTCTACTTTTTACTTTGAATTTTTCCTTTTAATTGTCATTTTTCATTTTTGAGCTTTTACTTTGAATTTTCTGGGAGAATTGAGAAGGGGAATTGAGCTCTCTTCTTCTTGGTTCTTGTTTGAGCACTCTTTTATTTTCTTGCTTTGGATCTTGGGTGAAGAATTGAAGAACTTCTGTTTCAATCTCACCTTGAGATCTCTTGTTTACTTTCTCTGCATAATTGAATTTCACTTTCTGTTTACTGCTTTATCTTCTCTTCAATTATGCAATTTACTCTTCTTAACTTCTTTTGCAATTATTCTTGTTGGATCAAGGAAGGATTTGAGATCTAGACTTGTTATCTAGTCTCTTCCACCCTGAGATCTTCAACCTCTTTTACTTTGCTGCAAGTTAAGCATTGCTTTCTCTGTTTTTAAATTCTCAAAGCATTTTACTCTTCTGTTTAAGATCTACTTCACTGCAATTCAATTTTCTCTTTTATTGTTTGATGCAATTTACTTGTTCTTGTTTAATTTCTGCAATCTCAACTCCCAATCCCTTTTACAATTCAAGCAATTTACGTTTCTTGCACTTTAAGCTTCAGCCATTTACATTACTTGCAATTTAAGTTTCTACAATTTAATTTACTTGTACTTTAAGATTCAGCTTCTTTATTTTCCTGCTCTTTAGTTTACTGCAAATTTCCCCTTCCCCTTTACTTTCCATGCAATTTAGCTTCTGCAAATCACAAATCACTCAACCAATTCTTGATTCGCTTGACTAAATCAACCACTAAACTAAAATTGCTCAATCCTTCAATCCTGTGGGATCGACCTCACTCATGTGAGTTATTATTACTGGATGCGACCCGGTACACTTGCCGGTAAGTTTTGTGTTGGATCGTTTTCCACACATCAAGTTTTTGGCGCCGTTACCGGGGATTGATTAGATTGACAATGATTAAGTAAGGTGGTGGTCTAGATTAAGCACTTTTTTCTTTTTCTTTTTACTAAGCATACTAACTGTTTGAATTTTTGCTTAAGCTAACACTAACTTCACTCTAGCAATAGAGTGTTTAATTCTGGTTCTTGGTTCTGTGTTTATGTCAGGAGGAAGAAGCGATGAATCCACACCTTTTGATCCTGAAACACTTTGGAGGTTGAGAAGAAAACCAAGAAATGGAGGAAAATCCAACAAATCCACAAGTGGGAGTGGCCAACGACAATGGTCAACCCCAAAGGAGAGTATTGGCTTAATATACACTTGCTAATCCAAGGAATTGTGGGAGTAGAATCCTTACCCCAAATGTCGATGCAAATAACTTTGAATTGAAGCCCCAACTCATCACCTTGGTACAGAACAATTGTTCCTATGGAGGAGGCCCCTTGGAAGATCCAAACCAGCACCTATCCACCTTCTTGAGGATTTGTGACACTGTCAAAACTAATGGAGTGCATCCTGACAGTTACAAGCTACTGTTGTTTCCATTTTCCCTGAGGGACAAAGCCACTCAATGGTTGGAGTCATTTCCAAGAGAAAGCATCAACAATTGGGAGGATCTAGTGAGCAAGTTCTTAGTAAAGTTTTATCCTCCTCAAAGGATCATCAGGCTCAAAACAGAGGTTTAAACATTTACTCAAATGGATGGAGAGTCATTGTATGAAGCATGGGAGAGATACAAAGCTTTACTGGATCAAAGCTTGAAAGAGGCATTCAATGAGTTAACTCCAAGACTTCCAAATCCATGCTTGAAAGAAGTAGAGATGGTGCAACTGACCAAAGAAATCAAGGAAGAACTAGATCCAAAACCTCCAGATGAGAAATTCAACATCTCAGATAAGGAACCACCAAGGCAGGGAGTATCTTTTGAGAAAGAAAAGAAGAAGAAGAGGCCAAAAGGGTGGAAAAACAAGAAAATCCCCACTGAAGCTTCTCACCAGGGGATAAAGTGATGATGAACACTCAACCAATGAAGGTGTGTCCACAATTATCTGAGTACTATACTGTGAATCGGATCCTTTCACTTGAACACCTAGAAATTATCAAAGAGGAGACCGGAAGGAAGTTCACAGTAAGAGGAGAAAAGCTAAGGCACTATGCTTATCAGCCTCCATGATCAAAGAACAAGATGTCAAGCTAGTGACAATAAAGAAGCGCTTGTTGGGAGGCAACCCAACCTGAGGTAATTTTCTCTTCATAGCTAATTTAATAAAAGACTTGAGTAGATTCCTCTGTATTGCAAAGAGCTAAGTTTGGTGTTGCACACCAAAAGAATTAAGGGGTGAATGTTGGATGCTAAGTTTGGTGTTCCACCAAAAATTTCATTAAGAACACATTGCACCCTCAGGCATGCCAAGAGAAGAAAAGCGTGGCAAAAATCAAGGAAGAATGGAAGTTAAGTTGGAAAAGTAAACTGAGCTTCACAAGGAATGAAAGGGGAAGGCAAGGTACAAGGCTAAGTTCAAATAGTTAACTGAGCACTAAAGAAAGGAAGGAAATGGCATAATGCTCAGTTAACTAAGTGAGCTTTATCGGGGGCTCTCAAAAATTAATTCAAAGCAAAAATCCCATAAATGAAGCCACCAAGACTTGAACCTTGCACCTGAGGAATGACAAGAAGGCGCTACTCCATAGAGGCAAAGGCGCTCAATTGTTTAGTTTACTGCAAATTTCCCCTTCCCCTTTACTTTCCATGCAATTTAGCTTCTGCAAATCACAAATCACTCAACCAATTCTTGATTCGCTTGACTAAATCAACCACTAAACTAAAATTGCTCAATCCTTCAATCCTGTGGGATCGACCTCACTCATGTGAGTTATTATTACTTGATGCGACCCGGTACACTTGCCGGTAAGTTTTGTGTTGGATCGTTTTCCACACATCACCTCTCTGCCAGGATGGGGAACATCTGCTCACAGTAGCAGTTTTGCTCCTTCTGTTCTTTCTGAACCTCTGCAATGCTTTTGTTCCTTCTGAACCTCTGCTTTCCTACTGCTTTCATCCAATCATTCATACTCCTTTCCATAGCAAGCTGTATGTTGGGCATCACTGTTGTTAGTGGCTACTTCTCGTCCTCTCATTGAAAATGGTCCAAATGCACTGTCACCGCACGGCTAATCATCTGTCGGTTCTCGATAATATTGGAATAGGATCCAGTGATCCTTTTGCGTCTGTCACTACGCCCAACACTCGCGAGTTTGAAGCTCGTCACAGTCATCCCTTCCTAGATCCTACTCGGAATACCAAAGATAAGGTTTATACTTTTCGAATCTCAAGAATGGCCGCCAATAATTCTAGCTTATACCACGAAGACTCCGATCTTTCAGAATGGAGGCTAAGAGATAAATGCTAAATCCAAGGTAGAACGGAAGTGGTTGTCAGGCACGCGTTCATAGGTTGAGAATAGTGATTAGTGTCACGGATCATCATATTCATCATGTTGAAGTACAAGTGAATATCTTAGAATAGGAATAAGCTTGAATTGAATAAGAAAACAATAGTACTTTGCATTAATTCATGAGGAAAAGTAGAGCTCCACACCTTAATCTATGGTGTGTAGAAACTCTACCGTTGAAAATGCATAAGTGATGAAGGTCCAGGCATGGCCGAATGGCCAGCCCCCTAAACATGATCTCCGAACATAAAATTATTCAAAGACTAGCCAGAGATATCAAATAAATCACTAAAAGTAGTTTTTATACTAAACTAGTAGCTAGGGTTACAGAAAATGAGTAATTGGTGAAGAAATCCACTTACGGGCCCACTTGGTGTGTGCTTGGGCTGAGCATTGAGCTTTCATGTGTAGAGACTCTTTTTGGAGTTAAACGCCAGGTTGTAGCCTGTTTCTGGTGTTTAACTCTGGTTTACAACCTGTTTCTGGTGTTTAACTTCAGAATAGGGCAGGAAGTTGGTGTTTGAACGCCAGTTTGCATCGTCAAAACTCGGTCAAAGTATGAACCATTATATATTCCTTGAAAGCCCTGGATGTCTACTTTCCAACACAATTGAGAGCAATCCAATTGGGTTTCTAGAGCTCCAGAAAATCTATTTCGAGTGCAGGAAGGTCAGAATCCAACAGCATCTGTAGTCCTTCTTCAGCCTCTGAATCAGATTTTTGCTCAGGTCCCTCAATTTTAGCCAGAAAATACCTAAAATCACAGAAAAACATACAAACTCATAGTAAAGTCCAGAAATGTGATTTTTATTTAAAAACTAATAAAAATATACTAAAAACTAACTAAATCATACTAAAAACTACTTAAAAACAATGCCAAAAAGCGTATAAATTATCCGCTCATCACAACACCAAACTTAAATTGTTGCTTGTCCCCAAGCAACCGAAAATCAAATAGGATAAAAAGAAGAGAATATACTATAAACTCCAAAATATCAATGAAACTTAGCTTCAATTAGATGAGCAGGACTAGTAGCTTTTTGCCTCTGAATAGTTTTGGCATCTCACTTTATCCTTTAAAGTTCAGAATGATTGGCATCTATAGGAACTCAGAATTTAGAAAGTGTTATTGATTCTCCTAGTTCAGTATGTTGATTCTTACACACAGCTACTTTATGAGTCTTGGCCGTGGCCCTAAGCACTTTGTATTCCAGTATTACCACCGGATACATAAATGCCACAGACACATAACTGGGTGAACCTTTACAAATTGTGACTCAGCTTTGCTAGAGTCCCCAATTAGAGGTGTCCAGGGTTCTTAAGCACACTCTTTTTTTTTGCTTTGGACCTCGACTTTAACTGCTCAGTCTCAAGTTTTCACTTGACACCTTCACGCCACAATCACGTGGTTAGGGACAGCTTGGTTTAGCCGCTTAGGCCAGGATTTTATTCCTTTAGGCCCTCCTATCCATTAATGCTCAAAGCCTTGGATCCTTTTTTTAACCCTTGCCTTTTGGTTTAAAGGGTTACTGGCTTTTTGCTCTTGCCTTTTGGCTTAAAGAGCTATTGGCTTTTTCTGCTTGCTTTTTCTTTTTTTTTTTCTTTTTTTTCTGCAAGCTTTTGTACTCACTGCTTTTTCTTGCTTCAAGAATAAATTTTATGATTTTTCAGATTATCAATAACAGTTCTCCTTTTTCATCATTCTTTCAAGAGCCAACAAATTTAACATTCATAAACAACAAATTCAAAAGACATATGCACTATTCAAGCATTCATTCCGAAAACAAAAAGTATTGCCACCACATCAAAATAATCAAATTAATCTCAAAGATGAATTTAAAATCCATGTACTTCTTGTTCTTTTGTAATTAAAATATTTTTCATTTAAGAAAGGTGATGGATTCATAGGACATTCATAGCTTGATGCCAGGGCATCTTGGCCAGTTTCACTGACCTTTTCTTTACTGTTTTTAGGTTAGTTTCATGCATTTCCTTAGGAAATAAGCTAGTTTTGGGTAGATATTCGCTTACACCTTGATTCAAGCATACATTGTGCATTTTACATTATTTCATGAGGATTTTGCATAAGTTTAGTGACAAATTGTATGTTGCATTGCCCATGACTTGGACTAGAACTTTGATGCGCTCTATTGCTTGATTTCAGGACCAAAGGAAGCAAGGAATGGGAGGTAACTTGCTAAGTTAATGAGAAAAGTGATTGCCAATAACGCTCTCAAAGCCATCATTGACCACGTTAAGAGTCACGTTAACTAAGTTAACGTGAACTCTAACGTGGAGAAGGGAAGTTGAGCCAACGTTAGTGACACTTAACATTGTCAATAACATTGGAAAATAATCATAAGTGGCCACGTTAGAGTCCACGTTAACTTAGTTAACGTGGCCTCTAACGTTAGAAAGGGGGAGAAACGCCAACGTTAGTGACATTCAACATTGTCACTAACGTTGGCCTAAGGAGAAACATACCACGTTAACTCCCACGTTAACTTGATTAACGTGGGAGCTAACATAAGAATCAAGCATGGTCGACAACGTTAGTGACACCCAACATTGTCACTAATGTTGTAAGCAACCACACAACCCCCAAGGAGCCACGTTAACTTCCACGTTAACTTAGTTAACGTGGAAGCTAACGTTGATGAGTGAAAGAATGGCCAACGTTAGTGACACTCAATATTGTCACTAACGTTGGGGATGGCTAAGCATGGCCACGTTAGAAGCCACGTTAACCTAGTTCACGTAGACTCTAACGTGAGACGTAGGGGCACCTTGGAACGTTAGTGACAATGTTGAGTGTCACTAACGTTCTCGAAGGATGGCAAGCCCACGTTAAAGAGCCACGTTAACTAAGTTAACGTGGGCTCTAACGTGGGAACAAAGGGGGCTTTTCAAAGTTATTGGGAATGTTAAGTCTCAATAACGTGTGCGAAGGATTTAGAGACAACGTTAGTGGCAACGTTTATGCCACTAACGTTGAGGTTAACGTGGCTTTTACTTAGTAACGTTAGTGAGAAAGTTGATTGTCACTAACGTTCTCGAACTTATATTTTCACTAAATGTTAACACCCCTAACGTCTTGAGTAAAAGTCTCTGCCCACTTCACATTTCCTCTCTGCAAGTAAAGCCAAGCCCAAATGAAGAAGAGAACTGCTTCAAACTCAAGATCCAAAGGCCCAAGACTTGAAGAGCCAAATAGAAGCTGAGAGAAGTAGTATATATAGGAGTAGCTTTAAATTGTTATAGGAGATCTGGAAGTTTGGAAAAAGAGAACTACTCTCTGTATTTTACTTTCTCTGCATTTTCTAGCTTTATGATGTATTCTCCATCTTTGTTTTCAATCAATCCCTGTGGGATTCGACCTCACTCTATTGTGAGTTTTTACTTGACGACAAATTCGGTACACTTGCCGAAGGGAGATTTGTTGAGAGACAAGTTTCCACGCGCATCAAGTTTATGGCACCGTTGCCGGGGATTGATTGTGCATCAACAATGATTAAATTGGGAGATCACTAGATTGAGCATTTTTACTTTTTGATTTTTATTTTTTGTTTGAGTGATTTACTTTCTGTTTTAGTTAGGCTTCTTCCCTTCCCCCTCTACTCTTTTGTTTTTCTTTGTTATTTTCAATTCTGTTTGCTAACCCACTAACTGTTTGATATATTGCATCACCCACAACTAACAGTAATTCTAACAAAAATACTTTTTGCACCTATCTTTTTCTGCTTGCACTTGATGGTTGTATGACAGGGAGAAGAAGCAGGGCTTCAACTTCCTTCGATTCTGAACCTGAGAGGACCTTCCTTAGATTAAGGAGGGAGGAAAGAGGAAAGAAAGTGGTTGGTGCTGAGGAAGAAGAGGAATTCTTTGAACCAAACATGGAAGACAATATGGAAAACCATCATGAAGAAGAGGATTACAACCATGGGGGAGGAGGTAGAGTGAATCATGCTGGGGAGGATAGAAGAGTTTTGGGCTCTTACATCAATCCCAACCCAAGCAATTGTGGAAGTAGCATCCAAAAGCCAACAATCCATGCCAACAACTTTGAACTTAAACCACAGCTCATCACCCTTGTTCAGAACAACTGTTCGTTTGGAGGAGGTGTTCAAGAAGACCCCAATCAACATTTGACCACCTTCCTGAGAATATGTGACACAGTGAAGTCTAATGGTATTCATCCTGACACCTATAGACTGCTCTTGTTTCCATTCTCACTTAGGGACAAAGCAGCCAAGTGGCTGGAATCTTTCCCAAGGGAAAGCTTGACAACTTGGGAAGATGTGGTGAACAAATTCTTAGCAAGATTTTACCCTCCTCAACGAATCAATAGGTTGAGAGCTGAGGTCCAAACTTTCAGGTAACAAGATGGTGAGACTCTATATGAAGCATGGGAGAGGTTTAAAGACCTAACAAGGAGGTGCCCACCAGATATGTTCAACGAATGGGTGCAGCTGCACATTTTCTATGAAGGGCTCTCTTATGAGTCAAAGAAGGCCGTAGACCATTCATCCGGAGGATCTTTGAACAAGAAGAAGACGATTGAGGAAGCCATAGATGTTATTGAAACAGTAGCAGAGAACGACTACTTCTATGCTTCCGAAAGAGGGAACACAAGAGGAGTAATGGAGCTAAATAATGTAGATGCTCTGCTGGCCCAAAACAAGCTCATTACCCAGCAGCTGGCTGACCTCACCAAGAAGATGGAGATGAACCAAGTAGCAGCAATTTCAACTTCATCAACAACCCAAGAAGGAGTGAATGAAGAAGCAGAGGGGAGTCAGGAGCAAGCCAACTACATTGGGAATTCACCAAGGAAAAACTATGATCCATACTCCAAGACCTACAACCCCGGATGGAGAAACCACCCAAACTTTGGGTGGGGAAGTGAGTGGTGCACGAATTGTGAATCACACTTTTCACAACTTGTACCACTGACCAGCAAGTGCACTGGGTCGTCCAAGTAATACCTCACGTGAATAAGGGTCGAATCCCACGGAGATTGTTGGTTTGAAGCAATCTATGGTTATCTTGTAAATCTTAGTCAGGAAGTCAATTATGTTTATCAGTTGAATTGCAAATAAACAAGAGAGCATAAATTAAAGGTTACTTGTTATGCAATAATGGAGAATATGTTGGAGTTTTGGAGATGCTTTGTTTTCTGAATCTCTGCTTTTCTCTGTCTTCTAATTCACGCACGCACGTCCTCCTATGGCAAGCTGTATGTAGGGGATCACCGTCGTCAATGGCTACATCCCATCCTCTCAGTGAAGAATATGCTCACATGCTCTGTCACAGCACGGCTAATCAAGTGGAAGGAGTTTGGTACTTGCACACGGACTGTTGGTGGAGGCAAGATATAGGCTAACTTACTCACAGAGAATCTAAGGAATTAATCTTAGAGGCACCATGTTCGGTCTTGACTACCGCCGTAAGTACTCTTAGGCCTTTCAGATTTGGAACAGACACCATAAGGCTCATCCTAAGTTACTAGCTTACTGACACTGCTCGAAGTTTGAGCGCTCACGACCCGCAACCACTGTCTGCGTTTTCCTACTTCTTAGGATAAGGTCATACTAGCTCTTGGCTGTCT
>NC_029789.2:95124294-95125326 GCF_000816755.2 Arachis ipaensis | reverse complement strand
CCACATTTAGCTAATTAGAATTTCTCTTATTAAAACTCGAAATTTTATTGCCTCTTATTCAAAAGATCTACTACTGTATTCATGTTTGCTGATGATGAGAAAAATAAACTATAGCTTAATTGGAGATAAAATCAAAATAGATATTAATTACTACTATATGACTCCTAAGGTAAACTTCTATAAGGACACTGTCACAGAGTTAAGGCAGAAATTGGAAATTAACAACCTTTATTCTGGGGGAACGGGGGTTCCTCTGATCCTTGGGGTGCTTGGTCCTGCAAGAGAAGACTTTTAGCGCTTTAATTCCCTTAAGTCACGCCCTTGCTCCTCTTGTTCTTTAAACATATAGGTCAGCATTTGACTGTGTTCCTTCTGTTCTTTTATTATTTGCTCCATAGCTTCCAATATCTTAGTAACAGACGTCTCAAGATACTCCCAGTATTCAGATTGAGGGATCTCTGCGAGGAATTCCTGTGCTCTCTTCTTGATGGGATCATCCTGTGCTTGTTGTTTTTCCATTGATGCTTTGGTGATTGGCTTCTCAATTGAGATATACTCAGTTATTCCCATCCTTACTCCAGCGTCCTTGCAGAGTAGAGAAATCACGCTTGGATAAGCCAACCTGGCCTCTTTAGAATTTTTGTTAGCAATTTTGTAGAGTTCAGCTGAAATCAGTTGATGAACCTCCACTTCCTTTCCCATCATGATGCAATGGATCATCACTGCTCTTTTAACTGTGACTTCAGAATGGTTGCTAGTAGGCAACAGAGAATGCCCAATGAAGTCTAGCCATCCTCTGACGACTGGTTTGAGATCCTCTCTCTTGAGTTGATTTGGGACACCCTTTGTGTTGGTGGTCCACCTGGCTCCAGGGATACATATGTCCTCTAGAATCTTATCCAGGTCAATGTCTGCTCTCATCATCTTCCTGTTGAAGGAGTCTGGATCGTCCTTTAGCTGAGGTAGCTTTAAGATCTCTCTAATCTTGTCAGGGGTGGTGTGAACAATCTTTCCTCTGACCATGGTCCAAAA
>NC_029789.2:95120337-95124277 GCF_000816755.2 Arachis ipaensis | reverse complement strand
TCCTCCCTGCCTTCCTGGCATTTGAACGCCCAAACACTGCCTGTTTTGGGCGTTCAACGCCCAAATGCTGCTCTCCTGGGCGTTCAACGCCCAGCTGCTGCCATTACTGGCGTTCAACGCCCAGTGGGTGCCCATTTCTGGCATTGAACGCTCAGATTGCTACCATTACTGGTGTTCAGCGCCCAGTGGATGCCCATTTTGGGCGTTGGACGCCCAAAATGCACTTTTACTGGCGTTTTCTTGCCAGTGAGCTCTTTTTCTCTGTTTTGTGTGCCGAGGTCTTCTGTAAATGATTCCTCACCTTAGTGTCAGTGAACTTTATATAAACGAATAAAAAATAACAAATAAAAGAAATAGGGCAAAATGCTTAGAGGATTGTTGCCCCATGGCTGGGTTGCCTCCCAGCAAGCGCTTCTTTATTGTCTTTAGCTGGACCTTGCTAAGCTTTTAATCTAGCTTCAGCCTTGGGCATTCTTGCTCAATGTTGCCTTCAAGATAGTGCTTGATTCTCTGTCCATTGACAATGAACTTCTTATCAGAATCAATATCTTGAAGCTCCACATAACCATATGGTGATACACTTGTAATCACGTATGGTCCCCTCCACCGGGATTTCAGTTTCCCGGGGAATAGCCTGAGTCTAGAGTTAAACAACAGGACCTTCTGTCCTGGTTCAAAGATTCTAGATGACAGCTTTCTGTCATGCCATTTTTTTTATTTTTCTTTATAAAGCTTGGCATTTTCGAAAGCTGTGAATCTGAATTCCTCTAGCTCATTTAGCTGGAGCAATCGTTTTTCTCCTGCTAATTTGGCATCAAAGTTTAGGAATCTGGTTGGCCAGTAGGCCTTATGTTCCAGTTCTATGGGCAGGTGACATGCCTTACCATACACGAGTTGGTATGGAGAGGTCCCTATAGGGGTCTTGAATGCTGTCCTGTAAGCCCACAGAGCATCATCCAAGCTCCGTGCCCAATCCTTTCTACGGGTATTTACTGTCCGTTCCAGGATTCTCTTTAATTCTCTGTTAGAGACTTCAGCTTGCCCATTGGTTTGTGGATGATATGGAGTGGCCACCTTGTGGCGAATTTCATACCGAACCATGGCAGAGTAAAGCTATTTATTGCAGAAGTGAGTGCCCCCATCACTGATTAGTACTCTAGGGACACCAAACCTGCTAAAGATATGTTTCTGGAGGAACTTCAGCACTGTTTTAGTATCATTGGTGGGTGTGGCAATGGCCTCAACCCATTTTGATATATAGTCAACTGCTACCAGAATATAAGTGTTTGAGTGTGACGGTGGGAAAGGTCCCATGAAGTCAATTCCCCATACGTCAAACAACTCAATTTCCAAGATTCCCTGTTGAAGCATGGCGTAACCATGAGGCAGATTACCAGCTCTTTGGCAACTGTCACAGTTACGTACAAACTCTCGGGAATCTTTATAGAGTGTGGGCCAATAGAAGCCACATTAGAGGACCTTGGTGGTTGTTCGCTCACCTCCGAAATGGCCTCCATATTGAGATCCGTGGCAGTGCCACAGGATCCTTTGTGCTTCTTCTCTAGGCACACACCTACGGATAATTTCGTCTGCACATCTCTTAAAGAGATAAGGTTCATCTCACAAGTAGTAATTTGCATCAGTAATTAATTTCTTCTTTTGTATCCTGTTGTATTCCTTGGGTATGAACCTTGCAACTTTATAGTTTGCAATATCGGCAAACCATGGTGCTTCCTGAATGGCAAATAAATGCTCATAAGGAAACGTCTCAGAGATCTCAAGAAAGGGGAGGGATGTCCCTTCCACTGGCTCTATCCGGGACAGATGATCAGCCACTTGGTTCTCTGTCCCTTTTCTGTCTCTTATTTCTGTATCAAACTCTTGCAGAAGCAATACCCATCTGATGAGCCTGGGTTTTGAATCCTGCTTTGTGAGTAGATATTTAAGAGCAGCATGGTCAATATACACAATCACTTTTGATCCTACTAAGTATGATCTGAACTTGTCAATGGCGTAAACCACTGCAAGTAATTCTTTTTCAGTGGTTGTGTAATTTTTCTGGGCATCATTTAGAACGTGACTGGCATAATAAATGACATGCAGAAGCTTGTCATGCCTCTATCCCAATACTGCACCAATGGCATGATCACTGGCATCACACATTAGTTCAAATGGTAATGTCCAGTCTGGTGCAGAAATGACTGGTGCTGTGACCAGCTTAGCTTTCAGCGTTTCAAACGCCTGCAGGCACTCTGTGTCAAACACAGTCCATTTCCAGCACAACAAAGTCAGTGGGAAAGGCGAATGGCCCAACTCTGACAATCATGTCTTCAATCACGCCTGATGGGTATTTAGTAGAACCATCAGCAAGTTTGAGACATATCCGGGTTGGTTTGACTTCTTCAGTTAAGCCAAGCTTTCTGATAGTGGATGCAGGTATTAGGTTGATGCTTGCCCCAAGATCGCATAAAGCTGTCTTGGTGCAATTACCTTCTAATATGCATGGTATCAGAAAACTCCCAGGGTCCTTAAGCTTTTCAGGAAAGCTTTTCAGAATGACTGCACTACATTCTTCAGTGAGGAGAACTCTTTCTGTTTCTCTCCAATCCTTCTTATGACTCAAGATCTCTTTCATGAACTTGGCATAAGAAGGTATTTGCTCAAATGCTTCTGCAAATGGAATCTTTATTTCAAGAGTCCTGAGATAATCTGCAAAGCGAGCAAATTGCTTATCCTGCTCCCCTTTCCGGAGTTTTTGAGGATAAGGTATTTTGGCTTTATATTCTTCAACCTTAGTTGCTGCAGGTTTATTGCCTACAGAAGTGGTTGAAGAAGCCTTTTTAGAAGGGTTGTTATTAGCATTTGTGTGTGTCTAATCCCTCACTGGCAATTGAGTGTCAGAGTTAGAAGCTGGAGTGAAACTGGACGCCAGCTCCTTGTCTGCTCCTGGCGTCTGAACGCTAGAACTGTGCCCATTTTGGGTGTTCAGCGCCAGATCTTGCCCATTTTGGGCGTTCAACGCCAGATCCATGCCCTTTTCTGGCGTTGAACGCCAGTCCTGCCTTGTTTCTGGCGTTGAACGCCAGTCCTGCGCATGGTCTGGGCGTTCAGCGCCAGCCTTCCACCAATTTTCTGGCGTTTTAGTTCCAGAATTACTTTTCCCTGGGCTCTTACTGTCCTCAGGTGAATTTTGGGTGGTTTGCTCATTTCTTAACTTTTTGCTGCCTTGAGGTGGGAAATTTAATGTTTTCCCACTTCTTAGTTGAACTGCTTGGCGTTCTTCTGCTATTTGCCTTGACGGCTGCTGCTTTGTTTGCTTAAACTGTTCGTGCATATGTATATTAGCCATCCTTGTCTCTTGTAACCTGTCTTTAAATTCGGCTAGCTGCTTTGTTAAAAAGTCCAATTGCTGATTGAATTCAGCAGCTTGTTTTACAGGACTGAGTTCAGCAATTACTGTTTTAACCTCTTCATTCATGGAAGGGTTGCTGCTTAGGTACAGATGCTGATTCCTGGAAACTGTATCAATGAGCTCTTGAGCTTCTTCAATTGTCTTTCTCATGTGGATAGATCCACCGGCTGAGTAATCTAGAGACATCTGAGCTCCTTCTGCAAGCCCATAGTAGAAGATGTCTAACTGAACCCACTCTGAGAATATTTCAGAGGGGCATTTTCGTAGCATCTCTCTGTATCTCTCCCAGGCATCATAAAGAGATTCATTATCTCCTTGTTTAAAGCCTTGGATGTCCAGCCTTAGCTGTGTCATCCGTTTTGGGTGAAAGTATTGATTCAGGAATTTTTCTGTCAGCTGTTTCCATGTCCTTATGCTGGCCTTAGGTTGGTTATTTAACCACCTCTTAGCTTGATCTTTTACAGCAAATGGAAACAGTAATAGTCTGTAGACATCCTGATCTATTTCTTTATCATGTATTGTGTCAGT
>NC_029789.2:95117491-95118236 GCF_000816755.2 Arachis ipaensis | reverse complement strand
CACCTCTTAGCTTGATCTTTTACAGCAAATGGAAACAGTAATAGTCTGTAGACATCCTGATCTATTTCTTTATCATGTACTGTGTCAGCAATTTGTAAAAATTGTGCCAGAAACTCTGTAGGTTCTTCGTGTGGAAGACCGGAATACTGGCAGCTTTGCTGCACTATGATAATGAGCTGAGGATTCAACTCAAAGCTACTGACTCCAATGGAGGGTATGCAGATACTACTCCCATATGAAGCAGTAGAGGGGTTAGAATATGACCCCAGAGTCCTCTTGGACTGTTCATTTCCGCTTAGGTCCATGATGGAGAAAGGGAGATGATGTAAAATAGAAAAAATAATTTTATTTATTTATTTATTAATTTATTTCGAAAATAAAATAAATCAAAATAAAATAAATAAAAATGAGTAAAAGATTTTTGAAAAAGTGAGGAGAAAGAGAGTGGTTAGGAGATTTTGAAAAAGATATGATGATTTTTGAAAAAGGTTTTAAATTTTGAAATAAAAATCTCAATTTTTTTAAAGGAGAGAGAAAAACAATAAGATAACACAGGATTTAAAATTTTTAGATCTGAGGTTCCTTATTTTCGAAAATTTTGGGGGGGAAAAAACACCAAGGAACACCAAACTTAAAATTTTTAGAAAACCAAAATAAATTTTCGAAAGACAAGGGAAATCAACAGGAAAACACCAAACTTAAAGTTTGGCACAAAATTTAATAGAGAAAATATTATTTTTGAAAA
>NC_029789.2:95111932-95117100 GCF_000816755.2 Arachis ipaensis | reverse complement strand
ACAACTCGTACCACTTACCAGCAAGTGCACTGGGTCGTCCAAGTAATACCTTACGTGAGTAAGGGTCGAATCCCACGGAGATTGTTGGTTTGAAGCAATCTATGGTTATCTTGTAAATCTTAGTCAGGAAGTCAATTATGTTTATCAGTTGAGTTGCGAATAAACAAGAGAGCATAAATTAAAGGTTACTTGTTATGCAGTAATGGAGAATATGTTGGAGTTTTGGAGATGCTTTGTCTTATGAATCTCTGCTTTCCTCTGTCTTCTAATTCACGCACGCACGTCCTCCTATGGCAAGCTGTATGTAGGGGATCACCGTCGTCAATGGCTACATCCCATCCTCTCAGTGAAGAATATGCTCACATGCTCTGTCACAGCACGGCTAATCATCTGTCGGTTCTCGATCATACTGGAATAGGATTCTTCATCCTTTTGCGTCTGTCACCAACGCCCAGCACTCGTGAGTTTGAAGCTCATCACAGTCATTCGATCATTGAATCCTACTCAGAATACCACAGACAAGGTTTAGACTTTCTGGATTCTCATGAATGCCGCCATCAGTTCTGGCTTGTACCACAGAGATTCTAATTAAGGAATCTAAGAGACACTCATTCAATCGGATATAGAACGGAGGTGGTTGTAAGGCACACGTTCATGGTTTGAGGAAGGTGATGAATGTCATGGATCATCACCTTCATCACAGTTAAGCGCGAATGAACATCTTAGATAGGAACAAGCGTGTTTGAATGGAAAACAGAAATACTTGCATTACTTCATCGAGACACAGCAGAGCTCCTCATCCCCAACAATGGAGTTTAGAGACTCATGCTGTCAAAGAGTACAAAGTTCAGATCTAAAAATGTTATGAGTTGCAAAATAAGTCTTTAAAAGTTGTTTAAATACTAAACTAGTAGCCTAGGTTTACAAAAAATGAGTAAACTATGATGGATGATGCAGAGATCCACTTATGGGGCCCACTTGGTGTGTGCTGGGCTGAGATTTAAGCAATTCACGTGCAGAGGCCATTTGTGGAGTTGAATGCCAGTTTTTGCGCCAGTTTGGGCGTTCAACTCCAGCTTTTGATCCTTTTCTGGCGCTGGACGCCAGAATTAGGCAGAGAACTGGCGTTGAACGCTAGTTTACGTCGTCTATCCTTATGCAAAGTATGGACTATTATATATTTCTGGAAAGCCCTGGATGTCTAATTTCCAACGCAATTGGAAGCATGCCATTTTGAAGTCTGTAGCTCCAGAAAATCCACTTTGAGTGCAGGGAGGTCAGAATCCAACAGCATCAGCAGTCATTTTTTCAGCCTGAATCAGATTTTTGCTCAGCTCCTTCAATTTTAGCCAGAAAAATACCTGAAATTACAGAAAAACACACAACTCATAGTAAAGTCCAGAAATATGAATTTTTCCTAAAAACTAATGAAAATAGATTAAAAACTAACTAGAACATACTCAAAACTATATGAAATTAACCCCAAAAAGCGTATAAAATATCCGCTCATCAGTGAGCAAGATCAAAACCAAGACCAGAGACGTTACAACTCCAACAACAATGCAGCTCACCAGCAATTCACACAGAGGACATCTCAACACCCCCACAACAACACTTCTCCACACGCCTATCAAAACCAAAACAGTACATCTGCTCCGAATCACTCATCAATTGATGACAAGCTCTCTAAGATTGAAGCCTTACTTAAAGGAATATGCCAAGAGATTCAAGAAAATAAGGAGTTCAAAGAGGAGGTGCGAGCCAATATTAAGAACCAGGGAGAGACCATCAGGAAGCTGGAATTCCAGGTGGGATATTTAGCTGAGAAGATTCCCAAACCTACTGATAGCTTCCCAAGTGACACGGAGAAAAACCCCATCGATGTAGAGAAAGGGGAGCTAATATTGAGAATCCATGATGAACGACTCAGCTTCAATGTTTTCAAACTCTCACAAGAAACAGATCAAGAAGACAAGGAACTAAGCACAAATGATAATGAGACACTGAAGGAGGAAACAAGCACTGAAGCACAGCCAGTTCATTCTGAGACCCCTTTAATAGATAAACAAGGAAAACAACAATTGTCACAGCTCAAGGAAAAGTTGGAGGAACCTAAACCTCTAGAGGCAGGTGAAGACAGCATCACAACTCCTTTAGAAAAAGAGGTCACCAAGGGGAAGCCAACTTCAAAAGAAACAAAGAAGAAGGTACCAAGGAGGTGGAGGAACAAGAAGATCCCTACGGAAGACTTCTCTCCAGGGGATAGAGTTGTCTCAGCTTACTTCTCAGATATTCCCCCTAATCTCCCTACTGTACCATCTCAGTTACCCAAGGTCTTCACTATCAACAGAGTTCTTTCCCTGGAACATGTGGAGATCATTGATCCAACCAATGGATATAAGTCCACAGCAAGAGGGGAGGACTTCAAGCACTACCAACCACCCTGATGAGGGAAAAACGTCAAGCTAGTGACGCTAAAGAAGCGCTTCATGGGAGGCAACCCATGTTCTATATATGTTTTTAAAATAATGAATAAATCAATGTTTATGAATTTCAACCCAAACTTGACAAACACTTGGTGAAATCTTTATCATGCAGTATATAGTGAAGAACAAGTTTGGTGTTCAAAGCAAACCAAGATGCATGCTAGTCTTGGGAGCTTTGAACAAAACTTCTCATCACATTGATTCAAACTAAGTTTGGTGTCACCCCATGGTGCCACCAAAATGCATAAGGATACACAAGTAGTTAGTTAGTTGAAATTCATAAATAAACAAACTCTTTTTCTTCTCTTTATTATTCTAGCCGAAGAGTTTGATTTTTATGATATTAATTTCCTTATTTTAAATCTTTATAGGAAAAGAAAAGAAGCATAAAAAGGGAATGGATTGGACAACTAAACAAAGAAGGATCGGACACCACAAAAGGAATGGCTACACACTTGTTCTAAAAAGGGAATACATTGGAAAATGTTGCCATGCAACATTGGAAAAATGGAACCCCTAAAAGACCGAGCAATCTCATTCATAAAGTGATGATCCTTGTCTTTTATCCATGCATCACCCCAACCGTCCATCAAGTAACCACTCAATCAATCCACACCCTCCATTCTCTCACAACTTCTCTATATAATGACCCTTGTTCCGTACCCACCTTCATTGTCATTACCCAATCTTCACCACTCTCCATTTTGGTACAAGACACTCCCTACCCCATTAAAAACCTTTTTCCCACCTCACTCTCTTCATCGCAATAAAACCTTAAACAACCAAAAATCTTCACAACTTTGCCACCTTCACATATTAACTATCATTCATGGCGTCTTCGGGTTCTAAAAGAAGGAAGGGAAATGAACCCATGGAAGAACACCCATATGATGAAAAGAGATTTAGAAGCTTGCATCATGCATTGCAATACGGGTGGATGGTTGATAAGGAAATCATTTATGAGCTGGGATTTCAAGTTAAAAAGATTGAGTGCCCCGAAATCACAGAGAAGATAGAAAGGAGAAGATGGGAGCTCCTCACTGACCCGGTCATTAAGGTGAATGCAAACCTCATAAGAGAATTTTATGCAAATGCGGTTCGATATGATAAGAAGGATGAGTCGTACACAAGCTTTGTGAGAGGAAAGCTGGTGGACTTTGGTCCCATGAGTGTCATGAGGGCATTGAAGTTACGGTCTATACAGTTTGAAGAAGAAAGCTATCACTCAAGATTGGACAACCCCAATTATGACCAGATTCTGCAAGATATTTGTGTACCAGGAGCTGACTGGGAAAGGGGTGCGGGAAATAAACCAAAGTTCATCAAGAGAACAGATCTCACTCCTGAAGCCAAAGGGTGGTTTGAGCTAGTGAGAAGGTCTATTCTCCCAGCTGCAAACAACTCGGAGGTGAATGTCAAGAGAGCCACAATGGTGCACTGTATACTGAAGGGAGGAGAAATCAAGGTTCATGAACTCATAGCTGAAGGTATTAGAAAGATGGCAGAAAAAAGCGACTCAAGAGGAACGTTAGGTTACCCCAGCACTATTTACCGAATATGCAAGAAAGCTGGGGTAGTTTTTGAAGATGAGAACCCCATGTGGATAAAGGAAGGCATCCCAATAACTGTACAAAGGATGAATGCTGTAGCATTCCCTTTGCCTCAGCGGAAGCAAAGGAAGAGGACAGCCCCTCAAGTAGTGGAAGGACAAGTCTTAGAGGGTCAAGCACAACAGACCTTGGACATGCACCAATTGCAGGAGGCCATCGATGGCTTATCTAGACAATATTTGGAAAGCCAAGGAGCACAGAAGGAGCTTCAACTATAGATGATGGGGCAGCAAGAGGAAAAACTCTCAAGATGGATGACTCAGCAAGGTGAGTGGCAAAGGCAAATAATGGAACAGCAACTAAGTCAAGGACAACAATGGGGAGAAATATTCAACAGGATGGAACAAAGGCAAAACGAGCAACAAGAATCTACCTAGAGGCTAATCAACATCCAAGCACATCAAGGGGCACACATACATGAGATGCATCGAAGACAAATAGAACACGCAGAACTATTGGATGAGCAAAGGGCATTCGCACAAGGAGTTTACATGAGCAAAACAGGACATCACATAAACACTCAAGCTAGGCTCGGCTACTTAGTGGGACAGCTGCCAATATTGTATCCAGGAATAGCCAGGTATGACGAAATGAAGGATGAATTAGCACGAAAGGAAAGACAAAGGGTGGAAGAGAGTCATGAGTCAGTGAGGAAGGCACTTGAGGATTGGAAGCAAGCAAGATTGGCACGGATGCGAGGAAATGCAAGAGGAAACAAGGAGGACAAGCAAGGAAAAGAGCATGGACATCAACAACAGTAACAGGTGGTCGAGTTCCTTCTTTAGTTCACCTTTCTCTATGTTTTAAATAAGGAAGATCTTGTATGAAATAGAACATGCTTCCATGTTAGTTTAAATCTTTTTTTTAAATTCTGTCTTTTAAGTTCTGAATAGGTCTATGTGTGCTAGTCTTTATGTCACTGCATCCTCCTTAACTTACTTGTATGCTTTTCCCTTTTAATCAAATGAAGAGAGAATGTTTATGCTTCAAAAGACCAGAGTGGAGTTCATATTATGGAGTACATTCTTGAGTTTGTCGGGGTAGTCATAAGTTAGCTAAGTTGGTTCAACCA
>NC_029789.2:95110890-95111872 GCF_000816755.2 Arachis ipaensis | reverse complement strand
GAGCTCTAACGTGGAGAGGGGAAGTTGAGCCAACGTTAGTGATACTTAACATTGTCACTAACGTTGGCAAATGCTCATAAGTGGCCACGTTAGAGTCCACGTTAACTTAGTTAACATGGCCTCTAACGTTAGAAAGGGGAGAAACGCCAACGTTAGTGACATTCAACATTGTCACTAACGTTGGCCTAAGGAGAAACATACCACGTTAACTCCCACGTTAACTTGATTAACGTGGGAGCTAATGTAAGAAGCAAGCATGGTCGACAACGTTAGTGACACCCAACATTGTCACTAACGTTGTAAGCAACCACACAACCCCCCAAGGAGCCACGTTAACTTCCACGTTAACTTAGTTAACGTGGAAGCTAACGTTGATGAGTGAAAGAATGGCCAACGTTAGTGACACTCAACATTGTCACTAACGTTGGGGATGGCTAAGCATGGCCACGTTAGAAGCCACGTTAACCTAGTTAACGTGGACTCTAACGTGAGACATAGCGGCACCTTGGAACGTTAATGACAATGTTGAGTGTCACTAACGTTCTCGAAGGATGGCAAGCCCACGTTAAAGAGCCACGTTAACTAAGTTAACGTGGGCTCTAACATGGGAACAAAGGGGGCTTTTCAAAGTTATTGGGAATGTTAAGTCTCAATAACGTGTGTGAAGGATTTAGAGGCAACGTTAGTGGCAACGTTTATGCCACTAACGTTGAGGTTAACGTGGCTTTTACTTAGTAACGTTAGTGAGAAAGTTGATTGTCACTAACGTTCTCGAACTTATATTTTCACTAAATGTTAACACCCCTAACGTCCTGAGCAAAAGTCTCTGCCCACTTCACATTTCCTCTCTGCAAGTAAAGCCAAGCCCAAATGAAGAAGAGAACTGCTTCAAACTCAAGATCCAAAGGCCCAAGACTTGAAGAGCTAACTAGAAGCTGAGAGAAGTAGTATATATAGGAGTAGCTTTGAATTGTTATAGGGA